>NC_137670.1:2096084-2178584 GCF_963422515.1 Blennius ocellaris
TTCAAAGAGCTTCTTCAACTCCGACAGTTTGTATGAGAACCAGTGAGACCAGGTTGTTGAAGCCAGACCGTCGACGCTTCACTCTCATTGACGTTGATTTCATTGGCGGTCGTTTTCTCAGTGTTTCTCAGATTTGTATTCGTGTTCAGCCCCTCTGTTCCCGTGGCGTGTGAAACTCAACAGACTCTTCTCACAGCCGGCGTTTTGACCTCACGGAGCAGGAAAGAGCAGCGGTGGAAGCAACGACGTCGACGCCTCCGTTCCAGAGAGGAACCAGGACCAGCAACGTCCTCGCTCGCCCCCCCCCCCCCCCCCCCCCCGCCTCGGACCAGCAGCTTGTTGAACGTCCCCGGTGGCCGTTTAAGAAGCAGCTCAAGCTCATCGCAGACGCCAAAGTCAATTTCCACGTCGCGGTGAGCGCTAATCGGAGAGCAAACGGCGGTAATGGCTCCGGGGGAGGCTGGTGGAGCGTCACAGAGCGGGTGGAGGGAGGGAGCGTGGCGCCAAGTGCCTCCTCTTCCTCTTCCTCTTCCACAGTCTGGAAGGAGACGGAGTCCTTCAAGTGGCCGTCAGCAAGCAAATACCAGGAGCAACACGAGGAGCAACTCCAGCAGCAACACTAGGAGCAAACTCCAGGAGCAACTCCAGCAGCAACACTAGGAGGAAACTCCTGGAGCAACTCCAGCAGCAACACTAGGAGCAACACCAGGAGCAACATGAGGAGCAACACCAGGAGCAACACTTGGAGGAAACTCCAGGAGCAACACAAGGAGCAACTCCAGCAGCAACACTAGGAGCAAACTCCAGGAGCAATACAAGGAGCAACACCTTGAGCAACTCCTGGAGCAACACTAGGAGCAACACCTCGAGCAATTCCATGAACAAACTCCAGGAGCAACATGAGGAGCAACTCCAGCAGCAACACGAGGAGGAAACTCCAGGAGCAACTCCAGCAGCAACACGAGGAGGAAACTCCAGGAGCAACTCCAGCAGCAACACAAGGAGGAAACTCCAGGAGCAATACAAGGAGCAACACCTTGAGCAACTCCTGGAGCAACACTAGGAGCAACACCTCGAGCAATTCCATGAACAAACTCCAGGAGCAACACGAGGAGCAACTCCAGCAGCAACACTAGGAGCAAACTCCAGGAGCAATTGCAGGAGCAATAATAGGAGAACCACCAGGAGCAACTCCATGAGCAAACACCAGGAGCAACATGAGGAGCAACTCTAGCAGCAACACGAGGAGGAAACTCCAGGAGCAACACCAGGAGCAATACAAGGAGCAACACCTTGAGCAACTCCTGGAGCAACTCCATGAACAAACTCCAGGAGCAACACCTCGAGCAACTCCAGGAGCA
The DNA here is from genome assembly GCF_963422515.1 of Blennius ocellaris. Lineage (NCBI taxonomy): Eukaryota > Metazoa > Chordata > Actinopteri > Blenniiformes > Blenniidae > Blennius > Blennius ocellaris. The sequence goes on from NC_137670.1 coordinate 2,097,446, forward strand.
ACACGAGGAGGAAACTCCAGGAGCAACACTTGGCGGCGGTTGCCGGGGGAAACGAGCGTCCACGCCGCGGAGGACGGGTCCTCGTCAGCACTTTGTGTCCAGCGGCCGTCACCCGGAGGACAGAAGTGGAGCGACGGCGGCGTTTTGCAGTTAAACTGATTCACGTCGGAGGAAAAACACCAGACGTCGTCTCTCTCTTCCTCCGCCGACTCGCCAGACGATAATCGTGACGAAAACGCGGAAGTCTGCGTCACAAACTTCGTCTGATTTCTTTTTTTTCCCCCCCGACTCGCGTTGAGAAAGAGCCTCAGCCTCCAGCTCGATCGGCTGCAGCGTCACAAAGCCTCCGTCTCGGTCGGCTCATTAACGAGCGAATCCACAAAGGACTTTCAAAAATATCTCCAAACACGGCGGCGGTTTGCAGGCCTCTGAATTTTTAACGAGCGCCTCTCCGGCGCTGCAGCGAATCCAGACGTCTCAGGCTTTAACCGCAGTGTTTCAACGTTCCCCAGTTTGACTTCTGATCGCGCGACGATCGACAGAAACGCGACAGTCATCCCCCCCGCGGGACAATCCAAGAAATTCATCACTTCACGTGGGAAAATATATTTAAAAATCTCAAGCGACTTCAAACTCAGGCAGAGCAGATTTAACCAGTTTTAACTGGATTTAATCAGATTCTGTTAATATTTTTTCTCACTTTAGTCTTTTTTTTTAATATTTCCAACACAAACAGACAAAAACAGGACAGCATATCTCGAACAAATGTAGTTGAGGTTAAATTAATCTAGACACAAATAGGATATATTTAAAAAAATAGAACAAAAACAACAGCAACAAAAAACAAACAAAACCAAAACACTTGTTAATATTCAGGTTTTCTTGAATGTTTGTGTTTTGTTGTGATACTTCAGGATACCTTCTATTGAAGCAGGAAAATAAAAAAAAATAAATAAAAATGTGCACTTCTTTATGTTCAATTTTAAGTAATTATCAAACTTCCTGTTCTTCGTCACTCCAAAGTTTCTCTCATTATAAATATTAAAATTCAGTGTTTGTACCTAAATGATTCAAAAAGGTCAAAAGCAGTAAATTGACTTCTGCCTGATTAACTTTACTCCAAATGTCGAGCTTAAGTTGTCTAGCGCCCCCCGGAGGAGGAACAGCCACACAAAGAGACATTTATTTACTTTAAATTGGATTTCACTCTGTTTTTTTATTTAAACGGGTCCCAGAGTGGGGAAATTTTAAAACCCCGGCAAAGTCGGCAAGACGATCATCTGTGGAAAAAAAGATGACGTCATCACGGTCCGTGATGTCATCAAACAACCACAACAATCAGGGACGACGCTAGCAGCAGGTCCATAGACCTACACAACTAGAATTATATAGAGGTTTATGAGCAGGAATCTACTTCTACATTTCTATGTGCGCTCTGTCGTCTTCTGCGTTTTTTGGTGTGTCTGCTGAGTCACAGCGCCCCCGAGAGGCCTGGCATGTGTACTGCAGTGACGTGTTGACGGAGGTTTATTTGTAGAAGGCCGGGGAGACAAAAAAATTGGGGGGGGGGGGGGTTCCGTCGTGTGGTTATTTCCCATTAACTAACCCATCATTAATGAAACCTGACCGTTAATGTGACTGGCGGTCTGAGGACGGAGGGTCAGACGCCGCCGCAGGGCGAACACATCCAGTCGCACGTTAAAGGTGACGGGAAGGAGCAAACAGATGTGGAGGATCCGGCTTGCCCCCCCCCCCCCCCCACCCCCCGACCACCACGTCACGGCCCACACGCCCTGAAACCTGCAGATGGAGTTTTGATAAGCTTTCCGGGCTTCTGGAGGCTTCCAGGAATAAATCACAGGAAACGACAGTCTGCCAAGACTATCCCGGGTCGGCTTCGCCGCGCCGGCGGGGCCACATTAACGCAGATTTATTGTTAATAACTCTCTGCTGCGACGCGTCATAAAAGTTTCATCTGAGAGGGAAGGCCAAGGTTGTTTAATTAAACACTCTCACTGCCGGAGAATCTTCGTCTGACGCTTCGGCTCTTCTTCATCTCACAGCGACACGGAGCCGCTAAACGTCCTCACAGCGACAACACACACACACACACACACACACACACACACACACACACACACACACACACACACACACACACACACACACACACACACACACACACACACACACACACACACACACACACACACACACACACACACACACACACACACACACACACACACACACACACACACACACACTTTAAATCCACCACATCAAAGACACCAGTTGTCTTCTCATCACTTTGAAGGCTCTTTGAGCTGCAGGATGAGAAAGAGACGATTTACTGCGTCCTTGAACAGAAAGCTGAGTCCTGACTCCTCCTCTGGTACAACTGCAGAGTTCATAGTGACCTTACATCGAAAGCATTGATTGGTATGGGTTGGTATAGGTTGGTATTGATTGGTATAGGTTGGTATGGGTTGGTATGGGTTGGTATGGGTTGGTATAGGTTGGTATGGATTGGTATAGATTGGTATGGGTTGGTATGGGTTGGTATGGATTGGTATGGGTTGGTATGGGTTGTTATAGATTGGTATGGGTTGGTATAAGTTGGTATGGGTTGGTATAGATTGGTATGGGTTGGTATAGATTGGTATGGGTTGGTATAGATTGGTATGGGTTGGTATAAGTTGGTATGGGTTGGTATAGATTGGTATGGGTTGGTATGGGTTGGTATAAGTTGGTATGGGTTGGTATAGATTGGTATGGGTTGGTATAGATTGGTATGGGTTGGTATAAGTTGGTATGGGTTGGTATAGATTGGTATGGGTTGGTATGAATTGGTGTAGATTGGGATGGGTTGGTATAGGTTGGTATGGGTTGGGATAGATTGGTATGGGTTGGTATAAGTTGGTATGGGTTGGTATAGATTGGTATAGGTTGGTATAGATTGGTATGGGTTGGTATAGATTGGTATGGGTTGGTATAGGTTGGTATGGGTTGGTATAGATTGGTATAGGTTGGTATAGGTTGGTATAGATTGGTATGGGTTGGTATGGGTTGGTATAGGTTGGTATGGGTTGGTATAGATTGGTATGGGTTGTTATAGATTGGTATGGGTTGGTATAGATTGGTACGGGTTGGTATGGGTTGGTATAGATTGGTATGGGTTGGTATAGATTGGTACGGGTTGGTATGGGTTGGTATAGGTTGGTATAGTTTGGTATGGGTTGGTATAGATTGGTATGGGTTGGTATGGGTTGGTATAGGTTGGTATAGTTTGGTATGGGTTGGTATAGATTGGTATGGGTTGGTATGGGTTGGTATAGGTTGGTATAGTTTGGTATTGGTTGGTATAGATTGGTATGGGTTGGTATAGATTGGTCTAGGTTGGTATAGATTGGTATGGGTTGGTATAGACTTTCAACATCTGTCCCAGGATACTTCTACACGATGGGAGAGAGGCAGAAAGGCAGAACTCCAAATAAATCTAAAAGACAAATTAACTGAAGATAAAACCAGACCTGAAGTGCTCAGATTAACAAGAGAAAGTGAAAAGAAACCAAAAGTCCAGTTTTAAGTGAAGCGAGCTGCATTTTGTTTTTAATTGAATTTCTGTGATAAAATAGTAATGCAACAGCGACTAAATCTCACGGGAGCCTCGGCAGCGAGAGGGAAAGCAAAGCGGGCGAAGCTCTTCACAAGTATCTGGTTCTTTGCAGCAGATTGGAGAAGATTTCTCTTTTTAAATCTTAAACTATTTCTTCAGGCGCATCTACTGAACGGAGGAAGCTGCTGCATTCAGATACTGCAGTCTTGATGTTTGGAACCACTTTTTTCAAACACACACAAAAAAAAACCCTGTCATTTTTGACTCGTAAAGAAGTGAAAGGAGGCGACGTGACGAGTCGGAGGAGATCAGACGTCGAGTCAATGAGGCGGCGGCTCAGCTTCACCTGGTGGCGGCGAGGAACCGGCAGGCGTCGATCGGCTCCCCGCCTCCGCGAGTCAACAGTTTTGATCGGGCCGACGCGGGAAAACGACTCCTCGCTCTCCCGACACGTCTTCTACCGAGTCGCTTCCCATCGCTGCTCGCTTGATCCGCTCCCACCAGGACGCCTCCGGAGCCGCCGACTCGTCGCCTCGCTTGACAAGCTTCGGCTGTTCAAGGGCGGCTGGAAAGTCGGTGTTTCTCAAAAAAAAATTAAAAAAAAGGCTCAGTTCAGATTTAATCCTCCCAGCGATTTGTGGATGTGACGGGAATCAAACGGCGCTGAATTTTAACGACATCTCCACCGATCGGCGGGGTGAATAACCGATGAATCAACTGTGTCGCTGCACCGGGGAGGGGATCTTCTGTCCTCAAAACTTCATCCCACAAGCAAGCAGGAGACATGGAGAGATTTGATCCAGACTTGGTGAGATTATCTCCAGATGATCTCAACGCAGATCATGTCACCAAGGTGACAGTAGGTCAGGTGGTGCAGTGGGACGTTCGAGCTCCAGCTCAACGTCCAAGTGTTCCCGTTGTGCCTCAAAGTTCTGAAAATGCACCATGAAGTCCTCTTAACGTCTGGGGGTTGTTCCCAGTCTGGCGATGGGGTGAAGTCTGGTCCAACCCAACGTCTACTGAAGACCCAGACATCCAGCAGAACCAAGGAGCAACTTGGGTCACGTGGAGGAACGGGTCGAGGAACGGGTCGAGGACGGGTCGAGGAACTGGTCGAAGAATTGGTAGAGGACGGGTCGAGGAACGGGTCGAGGAACTGGTCGAGGAATTGGTAGAGGACGGGTCGAGGAACGGGTCAAAGAATTGGTAGAGGACGGGTCGAGGAACGGGTCGAGGAATTGGTAGAGGACGGGTCGAGGAATTGGTCGAGGAACGGGTCGAGGAACGGGTCGAGGAACTGGTCGAAGAATTGGTAGAGGACGGGTCGAGGAACTGGTCGAGGAACGGGTCGAGGAATTGGTAGAGGACGGGTCGAGGAACTGGTCGGGGAACGGTTCGAGGAACTGGTCGAGGAACGGGTCGAGGAACTGGTCGAAGAATTGGTAGAGGACGGGTCGAGGAACGGGTCGTCACTCCATCCCGGGACGAACAGAACGACCGTCACACTTTCATCCCGACGTTCATTCCGTACCAACGTCGGTGCTAAACCCCAGTCCCTCTAAACACCCAGGGTGTGGACGCTGCACAGTGAGACCGGATTCAGAACTCACAGCTCAGGTCAGTGGGAGATAAAGAGAGAAACACCGAGGGCGCAGAGGAAGAGAAACACGGATCAATAATCAATATGTTGTCAAACAGGCGGTCTGCAGCCCACTGGCTGACGATCCGGTTCGCGGAGACGGTAGGAACACACAACGGTCTGCAGGAATCCTCCAGCAGCTTGAACCGGAGTGTTAAAAACACTGAAACACTTGAAGTTGTTGTGCTTCTCCACACTGAAGCTTATGAAGCCGTTGAAGCTCCCGTTCAGACGAAGCCGAGCCGAGAGTGAAGTGACAGTGATGCTCTGCTGTGGACTCGGGGAGGATTGAACCCACAGCTCCAGGTCGTCCTCAGACTCTGGACACACCGTGAAGACGCCAGGGATTCATGTAAATCAATACCAGTGAGCAGATAGTGGAAACCTCCATCCCGCACTCTGCCAGGTCTTATCAGTACATCACAGAGACCATCGCCATCCACAGACACTATCAGGGTTTCTGGATCCTGGAGGTCGACAGTGAAAAACTCCCCACAGTCCTCCGTCTGCTGAAATCAACTGATGTGACAAACATCAAACATGGTGTCTGGATTATTTTCTAATTGGTTCAAAGTATATAGAGTATTTTATATGATTGGTTCATGGTGTCTGGAGTATTTTATACGATTGGTTTGTGGTGTATAGAGTATTTTATACAATTGTTTCATGTGTCTAGAGTATTTTCTAGTTGGTTCATGGCGTCTAGAGTATTTTATACGATTGGTTCAAGGTATCTAGAGTATTTTCTACGATTGGTTCAAGGTATCTAGAGTATTTTCTAGTTGGTTCATGGCGGCTAGAGTATTTTTTACGATTGGTTCAAGGTATCTAGAGTATTTTTCAGTTGGTTCAAGGTATCTAGAGTATTTTCTACGATTGGTTCAAGGTATCTAGAGTATTTTCTACGATTGGTTCAAGGTATCTAGAGTATTTTCTGGTTTGCAGCTTTACGTGGCTCCTGCACCCCGCAGACTTTACAGAACCGTCGCGTCTCCAAATGGCGTCTCTGTTTGTGCAGAATCTGCGACCGAGACAAGTTGGGCTCCCCTCCAGTGTTTGAGGAAACCTTCCTGCACCCGCGCGACTCCACCGCAGCTGCAAACCAAACCAAACGTCGAGGACGTGTTTTCTTTTCCGTTCCCGTCCAGGCAGACGGCGCCGGCGCCGGCGTCCCGAACGCTCGCCTCTGAAACCTGCATCGGTTTCCCTCTCGGCGGCTCGGAGCCGCATCAATACTCTGATTCAGGACGACCCAGATGTCAGAGCATCACCAGTCTGCAGCCGCACCGGCAGTAAACAAGCGCACACGCACACACACACACACACACACACAAACACAAACACACACACAGATGGATCGCAGCACTTAAGGACAATCATCCCAGCAGGAAGCTGCTCATCCATCCATCTATCCATCTATCCATCCCTCCATCCTTCCATCCAGCCTCCACAGAGAAAGTGAGAAGAAACCAGCACCAAACTGCAGCGACGCTCCGACTCCGCCACACGAACGCTGCAGTGCAGCCGCGCGGCGGCGGCATCCGCCGGTACTTTGAGCGATGTTACCGGAGTGGAGCATGCAGCGCGGCGGCCGAGCGGCGGTCCCTCCCGGCGCGTCAAGAGAAATTCACTCAAGTTAGAAATACCTGCAGCTACCGAACGGACGGAGAGAGAGGGGACATGCCTGGGAAGGAGGAATTGCCCATTCTCCGCCGCGATGCGCCCGCGTCCGCTTCCTCTCGCCCGCCGTCACTTTTTCTGATCTTCTTCTATTCCGGTGGCGACCTCTTCTTCTTCTTCTTCTCCGTCCACTCCTCCTCCTCCTCTTCCTCTTCTACTACTGCGCGGCCCCCCGCTGCTCCACCTTCACCCCCGAGCCGTCGGAGCGTCCGCGGCTCGGCTGGCGGCGCTGTGTCAACATGTGAGCGGCGCGGCGGCGGAGGAGCGCTGCCAGTGCAGAGGCGCTCCAAACCATGTTCTAGCATGGAGACTGAGTAAACTCATCTTTTATGGATGCACAGTCCCCCCCTACACCCCCCCACCCCCCCTTCCCTCCTCCACTCTTAAAGGGCCGGCGCACTGCCTTCAGATCAGACGCGCCGAGGATGAATCCCGTGGGAAAACACCAGAGTGTGTGTGTCAGTGGCCAGCATCACACACACACACACACATACACACTTCTGACACACACACACTTCTGACACACACACTGAACAGGATTTCACATGTTTGGTGGCGGAAAAACGGATGAAGATGAATTATGAAAAACGAGGCGGCGCAAACAACGACGGATTGTCAGGAACTGCTGCAGTCTGACGGGAAACACTGCAGACACTGTGTGTGTGTGTGTGTGTGTGTGTGTGTGTGTGTGTGTGTGTGTGTGTGTGTGTGTGTGTGTGTGTGTGTGTGTGTCTGATCTTGTCAAAGTGAACGGTTCCTGGCTGCGGCTGTAATTCAATCCTGAGTTGAAGGCCATGAATTAATGAGACGGTGTGTGTGTTTTGTGTGTGTGTGTTTTGTGTGTGTGTGTGTGTGTGTGTGTGTGTGTGTGTGCGCTGGTGTGATCCGGGGTCAGCGGCGCCGTATGTCACGGACGTTATGACACCTGATAATAGGATCTGTGCAGAGCGAGGAGGACAAACAGCAGGTGAACAGAAACAAGACGACACTCGGAGGTCAAGAGTTGCAGGTTTGAAACCTTCAGGTTCCATCAAAGTCCCACAACATCGTTTTAACCCCTTAAAGTATTAACTTACACACCAGATCACTGGGAACAGAAAATTAAAAAAAAAAAAAATACATATATACAGAATTAGACAACCAAGTTCCTCCTCTGACCAGCAGATGGCCCCGTTGTAATAAATACTCAGCTATTTATTTTTTTACAAAATTTGTATATTAATTATTTAAATTAGAGAAAATATGAATGGATGTTGCGTTATAGCAGTATATTTATGTTATTTCATCATGAGGCACCTTTTCCGAGGTGGTCTGGATGTTTTACGGTCATGATGCACCGATACCGACGATGCCGATACCGACACCGATACCGACGATACCGATGATACAGATACCGATACCGACGATACCGATACCGATGATACCGATACCGACGATACGGATACCGACGATACCGATACCGACGATACAGATACCGACGATACCGATACCGACGATACCGATACCGATGATACCGATACCGACGATACAGATACCGACGATACCGATACCGACGATACCGATACCGACGATACCGATACCGACGATACCGGTATCGTCTATATTGGTACGTCTCTTAAGTGTCCATGAAAAACTTTTAAATCACATGTTTTTACATCTTTGGACTCTTCAGTAACACACCAGAAGGTCCAACATGGGCCTAAGCTGGACCTTCATTAAGTCCAATATGGACTAAAGTTGGACCTTCATTAAGTCCAATATGGACTAAAGTTGGACCTTCATTAAGTCCAATATGGACTAAAGTTAGACCGTCACAAGGTCCAATATGGACTAAAGTTAGGCCGTCACAAGGTCCAATATGGACTAAAGTTGGACCGTCACAAGGTCCAATATGGACTAAAGTTAGACCGTCACAAGGTCCAATATGGACTAAAGTTGGACCGTCACAAGGTCCAATATGGACTAAAGTTGGACCGTCACAAGGTCCAATATGGACTAAAGTTGGACCGTCACAAGGTCCAATATGGACTAAAGTTGGACCGTCACAAGGTCCAATATGGACTAAAGTTAGACCGTCACAAGGTCCAATATGGACTAAAGTTAGACCGTCACAAGGTCCAATATGGACTAAAGTTGGACCGTGAGGAGGTCCAATATGGACTAAAGTTGGACCGTCACAAGGTCCAATAGGGACTAAAGTTGGACCGTCAGAAGGTCCAATATGGACTAAAGTTGGACTGTCACAAGGTCCAATATGGACTAAAGTTGGACTGTCACAAGGTCCAATATGGACTAAAGTTGGACCGTCACAAGGTCCAATATGGACTAAAGTTGGACCGTCAGAAGGTCCAATATGGACTAAAGTTAGACCGTCACAAGGTCCAATATGGACTAAAGTTGGACCGTGAGGAGGTCCAATATGGACTAAAGTTGGACCATCAGAAGGTCCAATAGGGACTAAAGTTGGACTCTGTCTTCCTCTCGGGTTCTACTGTATTTGTGTTGCAGTTACGGCGCCATCTAAAGGCCTGGCATCGGTACGACATGGTTGTGAGCCGCGACGGTTCGTGACGAAAAACAACCTGTGATGCTCCTTTTTGAGCTTTAAGGTTCTAAAGAGGAAGAATTTGGTGTAAAAGCTGAGAGACGAAGGTTCGGTGGACGAGAGGACGTCAGTCCGGCCAATAGGAGGCCGTTTGTAGCCTGAATGGACGCACTGTAAATAAAACATGGCGATAAATTAAAGATGAAACTTAGAAGACCTTGAGAGGCTCGTCTGCACACACACACTGTAATCTGGTCTGGAGGACAATAAGACACTGATTCATCCAGAGTGAAGGAAGAAGAACAACTCGTGTGAATATTAGAGCATCTTCCTCCTCTAACATCCAGATTATAGAGCATCTCCCTCCTCTAACATCAGATTATAGAGCATCTTCCTCCTCCAACACCAGATTATAGAGCATCTTCCTCCTCTAACACCTGATTATAGAGCATCTTCCTCCTCTAACACCAGATTATAGAGCATCTTCCTCCTCTAACACCAGATTATAGAGCATCTTCCTCCTCTAACATCCAGATTTTAGAGCATCTTCCTCCTCTAACATCCAGATTTTAGAGCATCTTCCTCCTCTAACACCAGATTATCGAGCATCTTCCTCCTCTAACATCCAGATTATAGAGCACCTTCCTCCTCTAACACCAGATTATAGAGCATCTTCCTCCTCTAACACCAGATTATAGAGCATCTTCCTCCTCTAACATCCAGATTATCGAGCATCTTCCTCCTCTAACATCCAGATTTTAGAGCATCTTCCTCCTCTAACACCAGATTATCGAGCATCTTCCTCCTCTAACATCCAGATTATAGAGCATCTTCCTCCTCTAACACCAGATTATAGAGCATCTTCCTCCTCATCTTTCAGCGTCACTGTCAGCAAGTCAGGACCAACAGACCTGGAACAGCCTGGAACATCCTGGAGCTGCCCTGGAATATCATGGAACATCCTGGAAACAGCCCTGGCACATCCTGGAACCAACGTGGAAAAGCCCTGGAACATCCTGGAACATCCTGGAACAGACGTGGAACATGATGGAACAGCCCTGGAACATCCTGGAGCAGCCCTTGAACATCCTGGAACAGACCTGGCACATCTTGGAACATCCCTGGAATATCCTGGAACAGCCAGGGAACAGACTTGGAACAGATGTGGAACATGCTGGAACAGCCCTGGAACATCCTGGAAACCTGCACATGAACTCAGGCTGTCAAATCCGCTGCTGCTTTTTCCAGCTCACATGTTTAAATCAATAAAAGGAATCTTCAATCACTTCACAGTGAAATATTAAAGCTGTTTGACAGAAACTCTCAGAGGCAGAGTCACATTATGAGCCGCAGCTCACCGAGCAGTGTGTCTAGATCGCCCCCTGGTGGCTGTCTGGAGTACAGCAACATTCCCTCATGGCACAATGTTTTAGATTATTTAGTGCAAATGGCTGAACTGTGATTGTCTCCTGGGAGTCCAAAATATAATTTGTTTTACTTATCATCCATTCATTATTTTGTTTATTCCATTATTCTGTTTATTTTTATTTTTAGTGTCGGTTTTTTGTAACGTCACCAGTGTTTATCAGACAATTTATACATACACACATATACAAATGTAAATACGCACTCACACACCTACACTTTCTTATATTCTCCTCTCACCCAATAATATTCCTACTCTGGCAGAGAAATGTCTCATATATATATATTTTTAATGATTTTACAATTCTTTTTTCTTTTTTGTCGCTCCATAAACATAACCAAGTCACACTTAGTGTTTCAAATACAATTTTTCTTATTATATAAATTTTTAAAAATCTAATGAAACTTTTAAATACAAAAAATATGTTGTGCAAAGTTTTTGTGTTTAAATATTTACATTAATATTTCAATTAACTTCCTATCAGAACACAACTTCAGCCTCGTTTCTTCTTGGAGGTTCAGACTCTAGAATCTTGATAAATAAGATTTTTTTTTCTCCAGAATAATACAAAGTTTACCGTCTGCTTTCCTCTTCTGGAGATTTCTTTATGTTAACAATGTCAAATTAAAGCTTTTGAGGACTTCCGGTTGGTTCTTTGGCTCCATCTTTGGCCCATGAATAAGTCAGGATAACAATAACAACAATAATCCTCCATGCCAGATTAAATCCTCCTACTGTGGATTAGATCCTCCTTTTCTCGGACTTTAACTCCGTTGTCATAGATTCAAACTTTTCTTCCAGTAAAACGTTGCCACGAGGCGAGAGCGACTTTCGGTGTTTCGGATTAACTGGTTTCCGTGTTAACTGGTGACTTCCGGTTGTGCATCGCTGATAAAAGCCGATTTGTAAAAATCCGTCGCTGTTAAACATGGAGGTGTTATTAGTGAAAATTGGTTTGAGCGCTTGTAAAAGTGGAATTTGAACTTGTACACCATTAATTTGTAGTTTTGTAGCAGTAGAACACAAATACAACTTTACACATTCACAAATTATTTTTTTAACAAGCTCTAATGCAGGGTAATTATTCCAGACAGCTTTTATTGTGTTAAAACTCCTTGCCACCAATCTGATGGTAAATATTTGCCCAATTTTCACAATGTGCATATTGAGATCTGCAGTTTCACATTTAGAATAACTTGTAAAAGTAGGACATTTAACATGTAGGCCTCAGATAAACTGCATTTATGGGAAATAAGAGTGAAACTTTACACAGTTATAGAATACGATTAATATTTGAATATAATATAATATATTATAAATATAATATATATTTGTTCTGACTGAAAAATAAGCCAAAAATAATGCCGCCACACTGTTTACTACGTTTATACCATTTGAAGAATAATATATTTTAGATTACTGGGTAAGCTCGGCCACTGATAATCTCCGTTGCCATAGAAACTCTACATCAACATAAAGGAGGTTCCAGAGCTTCGTCTGTGGGCACGACCAAAAAAAAAAAAAAAAAAAAATCTTTAAGTGTAAGAAAATTGTTTAATATGAAATCATTAATCCACAATATATAAAACGAGACGCCAAAATAAAAGTAACAAAAGACTGTCGGATAAAACCGAAGGCATGAAACATTTCAACAGCTGACCGTCGAAACTTTCACACCGAAGGAAGAAGGGAAGAGGTTTTTTTTATCCTCGTCACATAAATCGTTTATTTACACAAAGACGTTTGTTTTTAGCTTCAGACGTCGTCTCGTTAGCTTCAAATGTCCGGAGTGCAAACTAAAGTCCACGCTAACCAGCTGGCTACCAGCTAGCCAGCTTGTCACACCGACGCGTAATGCCTTTCTGTGCCACCGGGTGTACGGAGGGTGAATTGTGACTCGCTGCCGCCGCCCGGTGGCCGCCGGAGGAACTACACCTTCAAAGCTATTTATAGTTGTGCAAAACAAGCCGCTTCTCTTTAGAACACGAGAAAACGAAGCGACCCGGGGCCGTTCACGTCAACACTGTTCAAGAAGACATCCAGTCCTGGGCCACGACCCACAGCGCCCCCTGCTGGCCTCCTTGTCCTCCTCTCAGGACCCACAGCGCCCCCCGCTGACCTCCTCCACCTGTCAGGACCCACAGCGTGAAGAGCTCGTCCATCAACATTAAAACAAACACGTCTGGAGCCGAAGTAAAATCCTAAATGGGGGGGGGGGGGTCTGTTCAGGGGGGGTTCAGACGCTCTTTCCGGGGGCGATTTGAAGGGTGTGATGGGGGGAACGGGGAATTTAGGGGTAGGGTTGAGAGGTCGGGGGGGGTTTCAGAGGTGTTTGTTGGCTTTGGGGGGGGTTGGGGGGAGGTTAAGGGGTCTGGGGGGGTCAGAGGGTGTGTTTGTTGGCTTTGTGGGGCTGTGGGGGGGGTTAAGGGGTCTGGGGGGGGTCAGAGGGCCACGCAGACACACGGGTGCTTCAGGCACACGGGCAGGATTCCCTTGTTGATCTGGTGAAACTCCACCAGCTGCAGCAGGTCGATGAAGAGCGTCACGCCGTCGTCCATCGTGAAGTACTTCCTGCCGCCGTCCTCGCACTGCGGACCAGAGTCACCGAGAGCCGGATTATAATCTCAATCTCAGAGAGTCACACCCCACTAAAGTCCACTTTCAATACCTCCGGTTCCACCTCAACGTAATAACTACGTGACGGTTATTTTAACCAACATGATTTTGATTGATTAAAGTGAGCTCCGTTCAATCGGCTCGATGTTTACTGGATCAGCCGGGTAATCACATTACTTCATGTACCCAGTAATCACATTACTCTCTGCCGCCACGGCCAGCGAGGAGAACTCACCGGGATCACCAGGTAGTGTTTGGTCTTCAGCTGGTAGCACAGCGACAGAACGAAACACTGAGCGTGCTGCTGACTCTCCCGGATCAGGAACATCCTGCACACACACACACACATGGAGGGATGGAGGGATTGGATGGATGGATGGAGGGATGGAGGGACGACAACGACAACTCACCCGTCCACCAGTCCCTGTTTCTCAATCAGCCTCTGAGCTTCTTTTCTGGAGACGCCGCCATGAAACCATGGCTGAGTCTTATGGATGGCTGCATTGGGGTGGAGGAGGAGGAGCATTAGGGTGGAGGAAGAGGAGGAGCATGAGAGTGGAGTAGGAGGAGCAGGAGCATTAGGGTGGAGGAGCAGGAGGATTGGGGTGGAGGGGCAGGAGCATGAGGGTGGAGGAGGAGGAGCATGAGGGTGCAGGAGGAGCAGTGCTACTTACAGGATGGTCTGGCTGCAGAGCTCAGGTTGGGCAGGCTGCACCGCAGGGCCTCCCTCCTCTGAGGAGCAAAGGTCAAAGGTCAGAACAAGATCAGTCCTTTCTCTTCATCACACAACAAGAAGCCCCCCCCCCCCTTCATGCCCCTCCCCCTCCTCACCCTCCAGGCCTGGCCCTCCTCCCTCCCTGCACTCTCGGCCTCCGTTGGATTCTGGATGACTCGACCTCCGGCTTTCCCTGAGAAGTCCATGGCCACCAGGCTGGCCTCGGACCTCGACTGCACACACACACACACACACAGACACACACACAGACACACACACACACACGGTTACAAACCAACGAGAGTTAAACTCGGTGAACTGGATCCGACACGTCTTCATGTGCGACAGACTCACTTTTCCATCGCTGAGGCGGCGAACCTCCAGACCTCGAGGAGCCGACTTGGACAACTGATAGTTACACTGAAGCTGATTCCCGTACTACACGCACACACACAGACACACACACAACTGCGCTGTAGTTACATGTAATACCATCTCTGAGCACAGGGTGGCAGCAGTAAGAGGCCTTCAGTCCGTCACATTGTTGGAGGAACCGGCGTTCAGACGGAACGTTTAAAGTTCCAGTGAGTCCCGAGCAGAACTGGGAGAGACGTTGAGGAGTTCACGATACCTTGAAGAGTCTGAAGGCAGAAGTCCAGCAGGTCCTCGTCTGCTCGCTCTCAGCACAGAGGATCTTCAGGTCCTGGACCCGGATGGGGTTTTTGGAAGGCTGCAATCACACACACACACTCAATACAAGAAGACATGAAGAGCAACCGATAGCGCATCGGAGATTGGGTGGTTTGTCATTCCCTCTTGTTCACAGATTGCGCCCTGGGCGACTGCCCACATCGCTCGTAGCCAAACCCACCACCGAATTCTCCCGATTCGCCACACGACTGACTGAGATTCACGAGGGGCCGCGATATTTGGCGACGGTGGCGATGCAACACGGGTTCCTCGTCTCCGGATGCGAGGAGAAGTTGAGCGACCGCCGTGTGCCTGGACCTCACCTTGATGCAGAAGGTGAAGTCCGACGGCGCCCCGTACAGCTTCCGACTGTTCACCACCGAGTAAACGTTCAGGTCCTCCAGGTCGGCCACGTACTGCAGATGACGAGGCTCCTGGCGGAGGGAGGACAAGGTTCCACTGAATCCACGGGTCTACCGAGATCTCTGACCTTGGTGGATCTACTGGGTCACTTCGCCGACCTTGGACGAGCCCTTGGTGGAGCTGTAGAGTCCGGAGCGGCGCAGGAAGAAGTAGACCTTCTTCCAGGCCTTTCGGCTGGACTCCTTGACGTGGAGGAAGCCCTGGATCTCCGGACACGTTCCCGACTTCAGCAGGTTCTGTGAGCCGGGTTCATTATTAACTCAGGTGAAGGTGAACCAGCCAGTCGGCAGACTTTCACGACTCCCCCGTTAATCTTTAAATAAACTCTAGACCAGGATGTCAATCATTCCTCACAAACGCGTATTTGACCACAGGTCCACTTTTTGAAAACTTCTTTTCACACGGAGGAAAACGTTTAGCGGTGGAATTACCTGGATGAGCTCCAAGGACGTCAGACCTTTGTTGACGTCGGCGCTGTCCGAGATCATGGACTCCGGGAAGAAGAGCTGCGATTGGACGAGGGGGACCCGTTAGAACCTGATGCACAAAGACTCACCAAGGACTGTAGACTGGCGTCCCCGGTCTGCAGGACGACGTAGTCCGGGTGTCCACGGTCTGCACAGTCTTGTAGCAGCAGTCAGTTTGTTTGCGAAGAGCAGCTCTACAAGTCATTAAAGAACCAAAGCCGGCGTCGTACCGTCGGCTTCCTGAAGAACTCGTACTTGGCGTAGTTCTTGCAGAACATGAACCTGGTGTCCCCCTTCACAGACCAGGTCCCCTTGACCTCCAGCACCACCTCGTGGTCCTCCAGACAGCGCTCTGAGGGGACGGACGGCGGGTTAGTCAGGCGGGAGACCCACCGGCCGGGTTCTGGGTCTGGTTCTGGGTCTTACCCAGGCCCAGCGAGGGGAACAGCTCCAGCAGGGCCCAGTTCTCCTGGTCGCTGCAGTGGGCCGTCTGGACCAGCAGGTGGCACACCTCTCTGGCCGAAGCTCCGGGAGAAACCCACAGCGAGCGGCTGTGGTTGTCCTCGCCGTACACCTTGATCAGCTGCAAACACACACACCTGGTCAGGTGTACAGATCAATACAGCCTCCTGCTGCTCCTCCACCTCCACCTCCATCCCTACCACCTCCACCACACGGAGCCCTACTGACGCAGACGCTCGTCTAACCAGTCAGAGACGTCAGGACCGACGGCCTTCTGGTCCGGCAGGTTTGCTTCATGTTTCTACGTTCGGCGCGTCAACATTCAGACGCTGCGTCACCCTCCAGAAGCTCAATGCCCCCCCCCACCCCCATCGCAGCAGAGGTGGGGGGGGGGGGGGGGGGCACATGCACGGTGGCTCGTCCTAATGTTTGTTTGCACAGTCGCAGGAAGACGGGCGGTTAAAGTCCAACCTGCAGGCTCATTTCAGCCGTAAAACCCAAAGTTCAGCCGGAGCGGGAAAAGCTCCCAGACGGAGGAGATAAACGTGACTCATCCTGAGACTCAAGACGATGTGGAACTTCCTGTTGAAGCGTCTGTGCCCGTGACACGTCGACAGATTCTTGGCTCGTGGTTTGAAGGCTTGACGCGAAGCCAGAAGTCTGACAGGACGTTTGTTTTCCTGGAAAGTATCGCGTTGCCAAGACTCATCGACTGAAAAACAATTCTGATCTTGTCAGACGGGACAAACTCCAGAGTCTCTGGGTAAATGATGCCAGTGCAGTGTGTGTGTGTGTGTGTGTGTGTGTGTGTGTGTGTGTGTGTGTGAGCGGCTGGTTAATAAAGGTTTATAAACATCAGATCTTTTCCCGTTGCCTCGTCTGTTCAGTTTTAAAACTGCAGTCCGCTCTGGAGCTCCCCCTAGTGGCACTTCTTCATTATTCTCCTCAAATTTGCTCTTAAAAGACGCAAACCGATGGATTTTCGTCTCTGCTGGCGACGATCCGGGTGAAGAGAATGAAAACACTGAACAGAATGACACGACCTGCCTCTTGTTTTCACACGTGGCGAGTTAAGAAGAATGTTGACATTTGCCGACTCGATAAACGAACCAAGATATTTTACCGTCGCCAAGTTAGCATTGATGGCTAATGGCTATCATGCGATGATAGACCCAAAGTTCATCGGGACCATGGACGAGGCCACGCCGGGAGCCTTAGGCCCCGCCTCCCAACTGACCGTGTCCAACGAGCAGGAAGTTCCAGGTGGTTACCGTATTTCAAGTAAACTGGAACAGCAAGTCTGATATTTTGCCTTAAAAGGTTTGTTTTGAGATTTTTTTTTTTTTTTTTTTACTCACAAATTTAAGAGAATAGCAATCACACCTTTCACAACGAGCCATTTTCAGGAACAGGAAGTCAGATGTTTGAAGAGAGAGAAAGCTTCCTGGTACCTTGTTGTTACATCATGAACTGGTTTTTTGTTTTTGTTTTTCTTCACAAAAACAATCAAAGTTAAAGCAGCAGGTTGATTCAACCATGCAAATCAAGCCGATTTCGGTAATTAAGTCCATCCATCTGATCCGAACTGAAGGATCGTCACGGAGGCGCTCAGTCACCGTCTAATTAGTTGTTGTTGGCGTCGGAGGGCGGGAAACTGGAATTGTGAGAGGAGCGGCAGTTCCAGCGTCGACAAAGCAGAAAGGCGGACGAGTCGGAAGGAAAGAGGAAGCGGCGCGGCGGCAGGAGAGTGACGGACTCACGTGTTTGTCGCTGAGCTGCGGAGGATACGAGCTGTTGAGGACGGGAGACTTGGACGGGCTGCAGAGCTCGGGGAACGGGTTGGGGATGGACGGGACGGACGAGGACGAGAACGAGTCCTTCACCCTGAAAACCAGAAGAAACAGCGTCAAACAGCAGGAGGTTGTTTAAAGTCCCGGTGAAATGTAAAACACTACTTTGCAAAAAAAAACGATAGTTGGGGTTCTACTTGTAAGGTTCCTCCGACTCTGCCCCACCACTGTTGTCGCATAACAAAGTTATTTGAATTTTGAATTTCTAGCCGAGGAAGTCGGGGGAATCCTTCCACGTGGGCGGAGCCTATGTGTGACATCACGAGTTGTGCAGATCTCGATCTGTTGTGTTTATATCGGCTTGTTTCCTCTTAAATATCCAAGTTTTTACAGTGTTTTGAAGTTATAGTCGGCGTTTTATGAGCCTTGATGAAAGATTGAGCCTGGAAGAGACCGAGAGAGGAGGAAAGGAGCACGGGCGGTGGGAGCGGCTAGCCGTTAGCTCGCGCGAGTGTTTTGGAGGTCGGATTTTCATTTCACTAGGACTTTTAAAGAAAGACAGAGTTTCCGACGATGAAACGAAAGAGGAGAATGACGACATGTTTAGGCCTGCAGGAAGTGACGGCGCACGCCGTGTCGGAAATTGTTGACGTGGTCGCTAAAACCCTGCGAGGTCACGTGACCCGAACAGGAAGCTCCTCAAACATCAGATGACTCCAATCCGAGTCGCTGAGTCAACATCCTGCCGCCGCCTCATGACTCAGCCTGTGTGTGTGTGTGTGTGTGTGTGTGTGTATGTGTGTGTGTGTGTACCTGCTGGGCGTGATGAGGATGGGCTGCGAGCGTCTGATGGAGGGCGTCTTGGCGACCAGCGGCGCCAGCGTCAGCGTGGAGCTGCCCAGCAGCGCGTCGGCGGCGCCGGACGGCTCCGGCGTCCCGAACACCTCGGTCCACGGACCGGCCACCTCCATCATGATCCCCGGGGGGCGGAGGCGGGCGGGGGGTCGGGGGTCCACCGCAGAAGCCTCGAGCGTCGCGGGCGACGGCGGCGTGGAAGGACTCCGCGCAGGACGACTCCACTGGAGGGATCCAGAAAAAAGCGACAATCTGGAAACGACAGTTCAGGAGTCAGTGACGCCGAATGTCGGAATCTCTTGAAACCCTGAAGCGGCTTCACATCTGGAGCAGTCGTGCGTTTGTGGGATGAGCAGCAGAGCAGGAGGGTATCGGCAACGACATCGTTTAGGTTTTGTTTTGTCTCAATCCACCTAAAAATCAGATGTAATTACCAACTCAAGACCGTCTAAAATCTACCTCTGTCAGCAATATCTGCATTAGAGGCCAACAACCTCCTGCCGACCATATTCATATGTTCTGGTCTTGTCCTCAGCTATGTTCATTCTGGGAGCGTATTTCTGACACTATAGGAGGAGCATACGCTCAGACAATTCCTCAATTTCGTCTTCTTAAATTGGTAAATGTTGTTCAAGTGTTTTACAAATTTAAGAAAATGTACAAAGAGAACATTCTGAGAGACTATGAGAAAAATTGAAAATAGTTGACTGCAACTGTAGAACCGCAAGACAACATTTTTCTTATGTTCTGTGACCCGGTGAGTCGGGTGGAACGACGGGGAGTCGAACTGATTTGATTTTAGTTGTACAGTTGCTAATAGGAACAGAAAACACAAGATTAATCTTCTCTCTGTTCCTTTTTGTTCATGTATGGAGGACAAATATATATATAGTGAAATGGCATGACATAACATGAACAACTAAATAAATAAATAAATACAATTCCTCCTAATCTGTTACCAGCTACATTCACCATATCCCCCCCGATACCACATTTTCGAAGTCACTAAAACATACTGTTGCCTTTATGACCCTGTTGGCCAGGCGACTCATTTTATACAATTGGAAGTTGGCTCACCCCCCCCCCCGCTGGATTAAAGAAGTCCTCTATAATCTAAAATTGGAAAAACTCCGGTTCTCGTTAAATGACTCTGCTCAAATGTTCCAGAGCTCCTGGAGTCCCTTTCTGTTGTAGATCAACTCTCTTGATTTATCCCCAGATCCTGATGAGGAATCATCTCTTCTATTTATTTATTAATGTTTAATACATTTTTTATTTCACATTAATATTTCACATTAATATTTATTAATGTGAAATAAAGAATGAATTAAGATTTAATAAAGAATAAAGAATTAATAAAGAATTAATGTGAAATAAAGAAACCGCTATACAAATAAAGTTAGAATAAAAAAAAAGGGTGGGTGGGGCATGAGGGTCTTTATTACTTCTGAAATGTTCCGTTCAATTTGTATTGGATTGAAAAATGTCAATAAAAAGAGTTGGAATAAAAATCAGATGTAACGTCAAAGAGTGCAGCGATTCTCCTCAGAGTTAAAACGCACATAAACAATCCCGAGATGAAAAAAGTAAACGAGGCGCCGTCATTCAACAAATTCAAGATTGAACTCGGGTTTAACGTTTTTAAATAGGAAAACCAAGGGATGGTAGAAGAGAACGTGAGAAATGGCCAAAAAAATTGCAATTTTTTTTTTTTCAATGTAATCAAGTTTTTGTCCAGGCCTACATTCACACGCGGCGCACGTTCACGTTCACACACGATCCTACGACGACAACAACAACAACACGCCGCTGCTGAGTCACATGTGCCGGTTCCTGAAGACAGCGGCGTGGCGGACGGCCAGACGTCAACCTGAACCGGAATTTCCACCGCGGGCGAGGCGGCAAACAGAAACCCTTCACTCGTCACGCAGCATTTCTAAAAAAAAACAACAACAAAAAAAGAAAACAAAGCCCGACGGGAGCCGCACGGCGAGGCGTGCTCCCTCGCTGGCGTGCCGCCGCCACCGCCGCATCACGGAGGAAACTATTAAATCACACCTGACGTTTTATACGTCGTCGTTAAAAGAAAACCAGCTGCTCCAGTCAAACTTTAATTTAAAACTAAAACCTGAAATTAATCAGCCAAGAAGAAGAAAATGAAGGGATTTGATGACTTGTTAAACGTCAATAGTAAAAAATAGCGACTGAAACCGGCCGACATGTTTGCTTGTTTGTTGATCTTTGCTGGAATGCGTGAACATCTCTTCACGGGACTTGTGTATTAGTCTACGTGTCCACATCTCGCCATTTGTCGCCTGGATCCTTGTGAAACCCTGGATAAACAAAGCTCCTGGCAGGAAGTGTCACACGAGACGCACCTGTTCAAACACTCGTTACACAACAAGCCAATCACGTGGCGGGAACCCGGTGTGCTCACACCTGGAGGACACGAAGATGAGGAGGAAGAAGAGGAAGAGAGGCGACGTCAGGGACGGTGGATGTGGTTTATTCAACAATCTGCTGGCCGACGGTCAGAACATCTGGGAGGTTCTCCGACAGCTGGCGAGGAACCCGAGGAACCAGGTCCCACTGGACCAGAGAGAGAAAGCCTGGGAGGAAAAGCTCCACTCTGATTGGCTCAGCTGCCCGCTGGGTAAAAATGCAGTATTGGAAAAAAAAATTAAGAAAAACAAATAAATAATAAAGTCGGTTCCTAAACCGTTTCCTCTGACGGACAGAAATGTCTCATTTTCCATCCTATTTTTAAAAGAAGGTGTCCAGCGTCCACATTATTCTCCATTAATCTGATTATAAGAGGCTGAGATTAAACCTCAGAAACCCGTTAAAACACCTTTAATGACGAGACACTAATGTCTGGTTTCATTTCAGTTCCTTTATTGTCCCTATTAGACCAACGACAAACTAAAAAAGCAGGTTCTAAACGAAGTCATGTTTGAATAGATTCGCTCTGATGGGTGTAAATAAACGATCATTTGAACAAACTTAATTGAAGTAATGACAGTAACTAAAGAATTCCTACCGAGACTGAAGAAAACGACTTTAAAAATAGAATCTTCTTTGTATTCAAACTCAGTTCAGTATTAACTTTTAGTGGTATGATTAAAACTACTTTCAGAATCACACAGACATTACTTAGAAACGAGGTCAAAAATATAGTTCCTCAAATGTATCTTTTGTATCTGCAAACAAAATATATTTTTTTATAAATCTGCTGCTTAAAGTCAACACGTTTACATCAAAGTCATAGCTTAAAAATATAAAAGACAAAATTAATGTGATGGTTCAATAAAAACTTGTTTTTCATGAGGACGACTCCTTATATTGACTTTTAGTGGTGAAATAAACAGAAACGACACAGAAATAAACTATTCAGACTTCCTCCTTTTATCGATAATAATAAATGTTACTTTAAAGTATAAATCAGAGTAAATTAAATGTAAATGAAATTGAAGGTCCGGAGTAGAACGTCACTTTTAAAGTATCACAGAATGAATTTTACCTGAAACAAAAACACCTCAATACACTTAAAAAAACACTTTTAATGACCGGATTACAACTTCTCTTTATAATCTCCTTAAATCCTCAATCCAGAGTTGAAACAGGTGAGTTCGAGTTACTGTGCAGGACTTCCTACCGAAACTACCAAAATAAACGTTTCCTTGTTTTCGTCTTTCTTTAGATCATCTTATCCACAGAACAACTCCGGCAGTGGCTATAAACCGAGACAGGGGTATATCCGGCCGACTTTGCGTCGTTGTTGTAACTTTATTCGGCGATTTAAGCAGCTGCACCTGTTCGTTAGCCTGTTAGCATGTTAGCTTGTGGACCGACCTGTTCGCGGCGGCTTTCCGCGGGCTTCAGCTCTCCGCCATCAGTGACGCTTCCGGGACGACGGCGGGCTCGAGCCTCCTCGCTCTCTCTCTTCCTCTGCACAAGAGTCACGGAGGCACCGGGGACGGGGGCCGGCGGGGAGACGGAGGAGGGCGGAGGGGGAAGCGGCACACGCACAGGTGCGCTCTGTGGCCCCGCCCCCTCGTTTGCATATACGCGACCAACCCTCCGCCTCCCGCTCGGAGGCCCCGCCCACTTCGTTTGACGCACGTTCAAAACACGTCATTCATACGCGACATTCTTTGAGCCTTTTATGGAACTTCCGGTTTGGACTTCAAAACACCAAAACAAATATCAATTATTGGGAAAAAAGGACGTGAGTTTATTTGCTACAGCCGTGAAATTAGCGGACAGTGAGCCTACGTGAGACTACGTGCCTCTGTTAAGTTTGTAAACATGTGTAATTGTAAATTTAAAAAAGTTTTGAAAGTTTACAAAAATGTGGTAATTCATGAATTTTATGTTATTTTTCCCTTCTTTATATTGAAGCTTCTCGTTTTAAATCTTATTAAAACTGTTTAAGCCAATTTTGTGGACATTTTTGTGACTATGTAATTGTATGCTTCTATTTATATAATGCTTCATTTTAGGATTTTTAGTTTATTTTTGTATTTTGCATATTTAATGTGTTTTTGGTCGTTTTGTGTTCCTTTGTGATTGTTGCTGGTTGTTCCGTGTCTCTAGTGTCATTTTGACGCCGTTTCCTATTCAATGCTCCAGACTGTTTGCTTTTCTTCAGAATTTGATCGTTAAATGTCTTTTTAGTGACGTTCCTTTGCTGTAATTGTGTGATTTTTTTGGCTTTGTTTGTATTCATTGTCGATCTTTGTTGGTTTGTAGCTTAGTTTCCTGTTTAGATAGATAGATAGTTTAGCGTGCTGCAGAGAATCACTGTTGTACATGCAGTTGTTTTTCTTTACTTTTGAGGTCCTTGTTGGTCTGTCTGCTGCATGTCGTCTTTTTCAAGTCTGGGAGGATTATTATCCCTTTCATATATCAATGAGCTGATATATATATTTGGATATTTCATGTAGCTTTTTAGCCTTTACTTCTTTTATCACATGAACTCAGTGAGGTTCCCACGTCTGGACGTGTTGACAGTTTGAAATATATAAACATCTATTCATATTCCCTTTCAAGGAAGGTTCATCTTACAGTTGTTTCTTCTCTGAGACCGTTTATGACACGAATGAACCAGTTAAACCGAGTAAACATGGAGCTCTGGCAGAGGATGTCTCCGTCTACAGGCGAAAACCTGCAACGACAGGACAAACTTGTTTTTCTATGTGTGTGTGTGGTGAGATCATCAGCTCAGTGCCAGTTACATATTTACAGACTGATTCAATGAACCAGGAAACATGAAAGCTGCTGTGTCAAACCAACTTATTTGACTTTTCTTATTTACATTGTCAGAAAAAGCTCCATCAAACATGTTTAAAGAGAAAATGTTGCTTTTTGAGGGTTTTTTTCTTCTTCAAATGTCTTAAAGGCGCATTTTTGATGTCAATGGTCAAAATACCACAGATGTTGATTTTGAATACTATCGTACTACAGGCCAGCGATACCAACAATAAAAGTGTAGAAGTCAAAGTCGGCGTGCAGTTGAAGAGACGAGCTGCGGCGTTTGGATCAAATCATGTTTATTAATGTGTTGAGGAACTCCCCACAGAAACAGTTTACAGGGGAACGTACAGATTTACAATCATCCTTGACGGAAGTGCCGGCTTGAAGCCCC
Source organism: Blennius ocellaris (assembly GCF_963422515.1). Taxonomy (NCBI): domain Eukaryota; kingdom Metazoa; phylum Chordata; class Actinopteri; order Blenniiformes; family Blenniidae; genus Blennius; species Blennius ocellaris. The sequence goes on from NC_137670.1 coordinate 2,122,020, forward strand.
GTGGCGGCCCCCGCCGAGGACGCCCGCCCTCCCACAGGAGCCGGGACACACCCAGACGGTGGTTTGATTTATCCCCCTGCACGTCTGGACCGACTGCTCACCTTTAAAGAGCCTTCAGGTTTTCTCGCTTTTCTTTTCTTTTTCTTATTCTTTTGGTGCCAATCCTTCGTCCCAACCAGAAAGAGAACGAGACGGGTGGAACGCGTCACGAGTCGGGACTGTCAACCGTTGGTGAGGAGAAAATAAAGACCTACTTTTCCTTCCATGTAGAGGATTTGTCTCACTGCTCGGATGCATTTGGTTCAGCAGTCACAGTACAAATAGAAACGCTAGAAACTAGTTACAGAAAACAAAGTGGGAGCATCTGAAGGAATGAACACGTGAAGCGGGGGGGGGGGGGGGGGGGGGGGGATTTTGGGAGGGGTGGGTGAGGGGGAGGGACACCAAGAGGGAGTCGCCTCCACAATCTAATTTACTGAAACTTCTGGAAGGAGCAGAGCTGCACTCTGACAGGAGGAGGAATTTGATTGGTTCTCAGATTGTTGTGCTTCACGGTCTGGCAGGGTGGAGGAGGAAGAGGAGGAGGAGGAAGAAGACACGGAGGAGGAAGTGGAGGAAGAGGAAGAAGAGGGGGAAGAATTGAAGGAGTAGTAAGCGGAAGGAGAAAGGTAGTGTTCACTGGAGAAACCATCGCTAAGAAGAATCTGTTATATTCCAATAATATTAATAATAATAATAATAATAATATAATAAACAAACAGCATGATTTTCAGATGACACCAGAATGACCGAGGATGGCGAATCGTCTACGCATTTTATTTCTCCTGGTTTTGCTTTGTCTTTTTTTTTTTGTTTTTTTGTTTTTTTGAGTTGCGTCGACCTGATACAGGTTAAGATGCAATTTACTGAATCTCTTACTGGAGGTTTGAGGTTGGAGATGAAAAACAGAGGTTAAAACGAGCGTCTAGTCTACAGCGGGGGGTGCGGGGGGGGGGATATAATCCTAATTACTGTGTACGACTACTACTACAGGGGAGGGGAAGGGGGGGGGGGGGGCACCCTGGCTCTTTCTTTGCCTTATGAAAACCATGCTTCCTCTGGAGGGGGGGGGGGGGGGCGTGCAGGACTGAGTGTGGGGGTGGGGGGGGGGGGCTGAGTTTGGGGCTTGAAATCCAGACTGCTGATTCCACAGGAGGTGTGTAAAAGGCACGCCAGGGTCACTCCCAATCCCAGCCAGCACACACACGAGAGACGCCGTCACACCCACACACACTCACTGAATACACACACACACACACGCACACCCACAAGCAGCACAGGCGAGAGCCCCCAGAGTACTGAGGGAGGAGGGGAGGGAGGGAGGGAGGAGGAGGAGGGCAGGAGGAATGAGAGAAGAGGGTGAGATGGAGCGCAGGGGCCTGCTGGGTCCGGTGCTGCCGCTGTGTTGAAACAGAGAGAAACAAAAAGAAGAAAAAAAAAAAAAAAAACAAAAGGAAAAAACAAAAAAACAAAACAACCAACGAAACAAAAAGTAAAGAAAAGTGGTGGAATGGATCATTTCTGGTTCTTCAGCTGGTTGGAGAGCCAGTCGAGGCCTTCGTACAAGCCGTCGCCGCTGGTGGCGCAGGTGGCCTGGATGTACCAGCTGCGCTGGCGCAGGGCGTGCAGACCCAGCTTGTCTGTGATCTCTGCCGCGTTCATGGCGTTGGGGAGATCCTGGGGGGAAGGAGAATCTCAAACTTAAATCTCAAACTGTCGCCAGCAGGCGTCAGCGTTTTACGGAGAAACGTCTTTACAGAACAGTTAAAACAATCCCGACGGTGGCGCTTCTGCAGCCGAATCTTTTTTAAATATTCATAAAACCTCCGGGGAAAAAAACGGTGATTAATTTGCATCCGGGTGCAGGTTTTACTGTGCGCGACACTCCGTTTCCACGGCAACGTGCGTCTCCGTCAAGACTCACCTGTTTATTTGCGAAGACGAGCAGCACGGCGTCTCTGAGCTCGTCCTCGGCGAGCATTCTGGCCAGCTCCTCCCTCGCCTCGTTCACTCGCTCTCTGTCGTTACTGTCCACCACGAAGATGAGCCCTGCGCAAACACACACACGCACGCACACACACACTCAGTTACTCTGCTTCCTTTAAATCAGGAGTCAAACCCGGAAGTCGCAGGTCTGATCACAGAAAAACAAGGAAGCAACGTCACATAATTAACTTCGTTCTCCATTTAAAAGCCAGAAATAGTCCCATTATTGGTTATTTTAAATAAACTGAATCTCTGAAGTCTGAAGAAAACAACCCTGATGGAGCACAACTGTATTTTAAATTATCAGTGAAATGTTTAAAAATGTTCCCTCATGCTGATCTGCTGCCTCAAAGTTTAACGTCTCGGTGTTACGATTCTTATTCTAACGAAACACAGAGGAGGAACAGCAGCTGAATTAAACTATTAATCCCCACAAACATTAAGAGAAGGGTTGTGTGTTAATGCAGATATAAAGATTTAAAGTCAACTAAATGTTTGGTGTATTAAAACGAGCAGTGTCAATCAAATAAAGCGGAAATCCCGATTTAATTTGATAGATTGTGGCTCAAACTGCTGAAGTGAATGAAAAGCAGCAGCAGTGATCTGCGGCGGCGTCTCGTCGTCACGGCGGTAAATTAAACATGCGAGACATCAAGACACGTCGCCGCAGCTTGAAACTTGAAACGTGAAGCGAAATGAGTGAGCGATCCAGACTGGAGACGTTTCCTTGTGGCCTTCGGCTGGAGGAGCAAACAGGATGTTTGAGTGTCTGCCGGCGAGGTCACGTGACCCGGCTTGGAAGCCGCTGCCGCGTCTTTATGCGACACGCAGGCGGACAGTTTGACGAGAAGGAAGCGCGAGGATCCGTCTGGCGACAACGAACTAAACACGTGTGAGAGAAAACTCTGCAATCTGAACCTGCTGGATCCAGACATAATAGTAAATATAGTAAAAGAACCTGTTAGTAAAGTAACTAAAACCTGGAGGTGGTTCTAACTGTAACTGAAGCTCGTCACTGCGCTGCAAAATAAATCACTTCTCAACAAGCCTCCTTCAGTCAACATGTGATGACATCTTTGATGTTTGCTGATGATCTTCAATATCCAGTCAAACTAAATAACCGTTATTGTCGCCTGAGAAAAAAGTAAATGAAATATAGTGAATGCTTTTCAAGCCTTGTGGAGATCAAGTCACTCTGTGAAGCCACACGGGTTTTAGTTAACTGAAGACGCTCAGTCTTGAAGCAGCAGGTCTGAGGGACGAGCGGTGACTTAGTGCCGCTGAGCCGGGCGGGAAACACAAAGAATCATTTAACCTGAACTTCCTCCAGGTACTGATCTCACTCGGTGAGTCACCGGATCGTCCGTTTGCGTCTCGGCGACGCCACCTACAGGCCACCGGGAGCCCCCCGCACCGATGATGATGATGATGATAAAAGTCTCACCTTGAGTGTTCTGGAAGTAGTGGCGCCACAGCGGCCTGATTTTGTCCTGACCGCCCACGTCCCACACTGTGAAGCTGATGTTCTTGTACTCTACAGTCTCAACGTTAAAACCTGCAAAGAGCAGCAGAGACGAGTTACTGACAAGAAACAAGGCTGCGGGACGGAGAAGGAACATTTCAACACTGAACACAAGCTTATGTAAACTGTTGTCACACATTAATATAGACGGTTGTCGCCTGTAATGAAGTTGCGCATCGTGGATAAACGGTTTGGAGATTTTGGTGCGAGATGCTTAAAACGAAGAGGAAAACCAGAGAAAGACACTGAGTTTTCCTCTGCAGGAGGGAGAGAAAGAATTAATCCACTAATTCACTGTGTGAACGTGTCAAACAAAACCTTTATAAAGCATCTCAACACGAACTGAAAGGTTTCCAATAGTCATTTCAGCCATAGAAATCCCCATTTAAACTGAAGTGGGGATCAATTGAATTCTTGAAATTTCAGCATTAGAAGTCTTCTGTTAAGATTTGTTAAGACTCTTCACTTCCAATGCTAAAATATGTTCGATATGCCTTTTGGACGAACATTAAATGTTTGAAGCAGGTTGGAGTGTGGATCCGTACCGATGGTGGGAATGGTGGTGACGATCTCTCCGAGCTTCAGTTTATATAGGATCGTTGTTTTTCCGGCGGCGTCCAGCCCGACCATGAGAATCCTCATCTCCTTCTTGCCGAACAGGCCTTTGAATAAGTTTGCGAATATATTCCCCATGGTGAAGCTGTGGAGGCAGCGAGACGGACGTTTGAGAGTCTTTCACAACAAGAAGACAAAGACGGGAACAATCGTCAACCTGAGTCTGAAGACTTTCTGCTTCAATTATGAAGACTCGTTAGCTGTGGGTTGAAGGCCAAAACAAAAAGGGAGGAATTTCAAAGACACAAAAATAAAAATATATCTCCACAATTTGCAAAGAACGATTCAGTTTCCAGTGAGAACAATCAAGTGATTGATTATTGATGGAGCGCCGGTGTTTGGTTTTACAGACCAATTTAATTAAGGACATTGACGCCGAGCTGAAAATGATCCACATTATCCATACTGGACCTTTAGAGGATTTAAATCATAGATGAAGCTCACAGCTGAGACGCGGGAGTTTGTATTTGCGCAAGAAAAAAACGGAATGAGCCAGAACTTTGTATGTTTTAGCATCTTCTGTTGCTCTGTACGTTTTTAGAAGGAATAGTTGACATTTTCACCATTTAAAAGTCTCAACATCTGCAAGATTCACAGAGAAATGATGTAAATAAAGCCTCACCGACGTTGCTTTTAACAGCTGCTTGGCAAAATGAGGGTAAAAAAAAACAACTGCCGCAAACTTTGTTTTTTAGGAAGTGAGTAACAGTGAATCTGGATCTTTTTCTACATACGACAGTTTGTGTCCCAAATCAGAAACACAGTATTTTTCCACTTTATTCACAACGAACTGCCGAGAGAGAATTCAAAGGGAATAATTTGACTGTTTGAGAGATGAAAGGTTTGGTGTTGAGGAGAGAAAAGTGAGAGAACAGGTGCAGGGTCCACCTGGAAGGGAGAGGAAACAGGAAACAAGTAAACCAGTAGAAACTGGTCCAGGACAAGAGACGCAACCGGATATCAGGTTACAGGAATCAGCACGAGGGAAACTACGGCGGGATTAAACAAAATGCGTCGATTCAAAGTGCAAGTCTGGAGTTAAATAGCATCATCTTTACAAACTGCGTGATGTTTTCACACACCACAACTGACAAAGTGCTTAAATTTCACGTTTAAGGAATGAATGAATCCTGTCAAGTGACACAGATTTACTATTAAGGCAGAGCAGAGCAGCATGTACATGTTCAACCGCCCTTGAGCCAATAGAAGGTGAAACGCTGGAGCCGATCCCAGCTGCCACTGGACAAAGGACAGGTAACATCCTGGTCAGATCACCTGTCCTCCTGCCTCACCTGAGCACCGCACATCAGCCACCAACACAACAAGACACGGTTTGATTCCTGTTGAAGCAAGATGGGCCATAAAAACTATATGTTCAAGGCTGACCCCTGTAAAATATATATATCCAGTGTCACTCAAAACTTAATAAAGGAATAAAAACACTTTATAGGATAACATGCATATCAAATGGATAATTGTTGAAACACAACCTTAAGGTGTGACACTTTTTTTTAAAGTGGCTCTAATTAATATTAATTAGCCCCCCTTATAATAGATTATTTGACTTTCTGTCTCTATGGGATTTATATACTTAAAATAATACCAAATATATCAACTCTGCGGTGGAAAGCATTTAAAACCAGACTCAAATTCACCATTTCCAGGTAAATATGTCCGATGTTAAGGGTTAGAAGGATCTCTGCGCAAATAACGACTCCATCATCGCTCAAATATTGAACATTCTGCTAAATTAATGGGTTGAATAAACAGGTTTGTTAAACGAGTGCGGGCTGGATAAGCCGGTGTGCTCCGGGAGGGCTGAACAAGCAGGAGGACCCCGGTGGGATGTTTACTCTCCTGCAGGGAGAACAAACGCTTTCAGGTGAGGGCGACACCTTTACCAGGCGGCCCGGACCTTCCACTTCAACCCAGCGCATCGCCTGCGCGATAAACGTGTTCGCTTCACGGCCTCCGAAGAGGCGATTCTCCCGGTGAAATGAGCGATAAACCGGTGTGAGCGGAGGCCTCGGTTAACCGGATGAAGTGAACCGATCAGCCGATAAAACAGGCCTGGTCCGGCCGGGGGGGCTGCGCTCCGCGGCGGGGTGAAGCGAGCCGTCACGAGCACGCATAACCCGGACAGGCGGCGGACGGTGACGGCCGGGGGAGTGTCGGCGTGACTTGGGCTTTCAAAGCCCCGGTTCCGCCCGGTTTCCGGGGCAGCGAGGTTAGGAGGCTTCAAATTATATGCCCTAAGGGCGGCTAGCTGGTTAGCCTTCTAGCGGTTAGCCTCCAGCGAGCTCCTACCCCACTCCGCGGGGCCTCTTCCCGCCTGCGGGCCCGGTCCTGCGCCGCGTACGACGGCGCGCGGTCGAGCCAGCGGCCGTCGAGCCGTTCGGCCCGGTTCTCTCCCGGTTCGGCTCCGCCGCGGAACCGGGGGAAGGCTGCTCGCCGTCGCTGACATCCGTTAGCTAAATGCCGCGTCACAGTAACGGATAGAACACCGTGACGTCACATTAAACGCCGAATAACCCGGGCGATTCTCACCGGGAGACTAACCTCGAAGCCCTGTGGACGTTACCCGGTGGAGAGCGGCGGTCGAGGCGGTTTCTCGTCGTGTTTTACCTCTTTTAAGACGGCTTCTCGATCTTTCCGTTATCTCTCACTGCCGCTCCAAAATGGCGTCTTGCGCAACCAGGGAGACACCGGCGTACGGAACGCTTCCACTACCGCCCCGCGGCCAATCACAGAGCGCGTGGTGTGACTGAAGGCCCGCCTCCTGGAGTCTGTCGTCCAACCACAGCGCGCATGGTTTGACTTTGAGCCCGCCTCCGTGCGCCTCTCGTCCAATCAGGGCAGCCGCTGCAGGGCCCCGTGCACCGGGAACAAAATGTCGAGGAAGTGGAGAGAGGAAAGTTTGCTCGTTTCTCCTTCAGAGGATTATGAACCACAGTGTTCCTGATATCTACCAAATCTTTCCTCTCACTGCCCAGGCGACCTCTGGTGACTCCAGGGTGTTTCCTCAGGGGCCCAGAGGAGAGGATGGCCCTCGAATGTTCACACCTGCAAAGTCACAGAGTGCAGCTAAAGGACAAAAACTGATTAAAACCGGCAGACACAACTTCTGAAACGTGTCCGGAAGCAGGTTGATTCAAATTAAAAGCAATGAGCAGTTTGTCAGGTCTGCTCGAGCTTCTTCAAAGTGTTTTATGAAGGTTCATGTGACCTGTCCCAAGCTTGGTTGGTTGGTCGAGCGGTCTCTCAATTGGAATGTTGTAGGTTCAATTCCTAAGTTTGCCTGTCGATCTGCACGCAGAAGAGTCCTTGGGCAAGACACTGAACCCCAAACTGCTCCCATTTGAGTCACAGTGCCTTGCGTGGCTCCAGTGGGACATGAATGTGTGTGAATGGGTGAGTGTGATGAAGAAAGACGCTCTCTAAGTGAAGCCCATTCACCATTTGTACATTTCCTGCATTATACCAACTATTCCGACAGCCCGTGTCGTCTATTCGTGGACCCTTTTTTTTTTTTCTCGTGTTGAGAGTCCACGAATGACAAACAGCCGTTTGGCAGTTAGCAGGAGTTGCTCGCTGGTTTTCTGAGCCGCTGAGCTGATGTGTTTATTCAAGAATTATTGTGTTGACAATAGGAGGAGCTGTTCGTGTCACATTCCTCACGCGGCAGAGCGCCACGGGAAAAGTGTCAGCGGGGAGGTCAGAAAGGCCGCCGTCTCGATCTCAAGACAAAAAAAAACACTCGCCTCCAACGTTTCGGAGTTTGAAACACACTCTTTCCTTCCAAATGAATGTCTTGAATATTTCATGCTCCACCCATTCTCTGTGGCGCAATTAAATGCTCGCTGAGGGATTATTTCTTAATAACGGAGCCTGTGATCTATTTTTGTGAGCCACGCCTGCAGGTAAATTCCCGTCTCGCACATTGTGGGTGGAGTGATACCTATTGTTGAGCAATGCTTGGCACAATACCGTGAAGTTAACGGTTCAGTTGCTCTCTAATAAGACTCGCGCATGTTGTCATCAAAATAAGAGCATATTGTCAGTGATATTGACCAACATCCGTCATTTTCAGGGCCTTGAGGGAATAGAACAAAGACACCAAATCGTGGACAGTTTGCAGTTTCTTAACATCTGTAATATTCTTTTTCTAAAATGTGACAAACAGCCAAGTATTGATTTTTATTAAAACACAAAACCTTCCAACTTCTTAGTTCAGTAAAAATTGACATGACACAAAAGAATTTAATGCAAAACCATCAGAACTGTCTCACATTAGTCGGTTTCACAGACTTTATAACAAGTTTTACTGTCAAAGTAAAGCCAGCACACAGATCAGAACGAGACGTTTGATTAAAAAAAAAAACTAAAGGAAATGTGGAATCTAAACGAAAATGACTTCTTTTAGAGTTGGACAAACGGTGTGAATTTGACTTTAGGCCGACTATAAGTCACACCGGTCAGAAAATACGTCGTGAAGAGGAAGAAAACATCCAGATGTGAAAACGACACTCGTTTGTTCACATCCAGATGTAAGTGTAGATGATTCGGGTCCAGCCGCTGTTCCAGAACCTTCTGAGAATCGGTTCCTCAGCTTCATCCGGGAAACAGTTTCTTTTCTCCAGATCTTTGGCGTTGGTCACATACAGTCGTGACGGAGTGTTTATGTGGGACTGTAGCAACATTCTGCTGCCATACAGTGACACCTAGTGGTCTATGATGGTATGTGATATTCTCAATATAAGTCACATGACCAGCCAAGCGAGTAAAAACGGTGCAATTTAAAGTCCGGAACACGAGGCACTCGGTTGCAATTAAAAACTATTATTTATTCATGATTTTCTCGGTCGTTCAGCTTATTTCGTGTTCTTGTTGCTTTGCGGAGACGGTTCCTCATCTGAACCACACTGAAGTCCTGGTCGATGTTAAAGAAGCTTCGCTCGTCGGCGGGCAGACAAACGTTATTCCCTCCCGCAGTTGGAATAATTAGGCAGAAGTTGGATGTGTAGACCAGCACATCGTAGCGCGCCGCTCAGGTCCCGTTCCTGCAGATGGAGGCGCTGCTGCGTCGTTGGGTTCCGCTCGGGGGAGACGGTTTGACGACCCTCCATCGGGATCGCCCGATGGAGGAAGGTCCGGCCTCAGTCTCGTCGCTCCAGCTTGCCGTCCTGGACTCTCCACCTCCAGCGCTGACATCGGTCTGGAGCGGGAACGCAGCGGAGCCACAAGCCCGACTGCTTGATCTCCTGCTCCAAGGCCACCGGCTTCCTGTCCAGGGTCTCCAGCGTGAAGGCCTTCCCCGAGACCTGAGAGGGAACGGGGTCAGAGTCAACGTTCCGCCTCGCCGCTGCTTCGATCAGACAAGACGACCCAGAGCACCTCTCGCACGTTTCGCTCTTTCATTTCCGCGTTTTCTAAGGGAGCGACTTCACGATGCGATCAATCACACAGCAGCCCCACAGAAACCGTCTCGAGGCGACGCCGGGTTTCCCACCTGGTCGCTGATTCCGATGGCGACGTGTCCCACTTTGACCCGCCGCCGCTCGCGGATCCTCAGACACTCGCCCTGAACGTTCTCGATCCAGATGTCAACGCCTGCAAACGTCACAGATATCAAAATGCATCGTTTGTCGTTGAGATGGCAGAACTGATAAATACCAGAATAACGTATCAATGAAATATAAATAAATAAATATATTTATATATATAAATATAAATTCAAATATTTTAGTTTGTTTTAGTGTGAGCAGGTATGAATAAATCCTAAAAACTATTCTATATTCGATTCAAGTCTTTCGACAGAAATGGAACAAGTTGATAGTTTTCAAGTTAAATAAGGAATTTCAACATTACCGTATTTCCCAGAGTATAAGTGACACATTTTTGTTGTTGTTGTTTGGCGGTCATGAGACTTACTTACATCAAAATATACATACGTGTAAATCCTGCTCATTAGATGACATTTATAATCCACAGCGTTGGAACGTTAAACTGAGAATCTGTGCGATTGTGGTCAATCAGCTGTTTCTGTTCCCCTCACCCTCGACGCGGTACGAAGACGTCTGATTGGCCGAAGCCGTCCACTCCAGGCGTGAATCTGTCTGGCTGTTGCAGGAGGAGAAGACGCCGGAGCTCAGGTCGTCGGAGGATCGGTCCGAGTCCTGAAAGCAGCAGCAGAAGACCTTTGGTCGTTTGTTTTTTTTTTGTTGATGATGATAACCGGCGTCACGGCGCCGCCGTCGCTCGGTCTCACCGTCTCCGACGCGTCCAGCTGGGACGACCCCGAGCAGCTGAAACAGGACGGGGGGTCGTCTCGAGGCTCGGGGGACGGGGTCTGCATCGCGGTGCCCAGAGCTACATCTGATGGGGGGACGGTCAATACTGTTAGCAGGCGTAGCTCAGCTGCTGTTCACTGTTAGCTATAGCATTAGCATGAACCCAAAAATCTGTTACCGTTTCAACAAACTCCTGTTTACCAAATGAACAGAATTTTCAGTGCAGGTGAATCTAAAAACACGTCATTCCATTTAAAAAGTTAGAGACGAGTGAAAATCACAAACTTTACAGACGATCTGTTTCAAAGTGAAAGATTTACACGATATAACAGCATAAAATCAGTAACGTCTCGATGTTTGTGCATTAACTGGATCCAAAAGAAGAAATAATTTGCTATAGTTGTCTTAATGTTGATCAAGTTGAAATGAGTCACACTGGATTTCTTGCAGATTTGAACTGAAACTCGATGGTGGACATTCTCGTGCCGTTTGTCCGTCTCACCGTCTCGAAGCCCCTCCAGCTCCTCCTCCGATCCCCACGACGCCTCCGTCACCAGCTGGCCTTTGTTCAGGAGAGGGAAAAGTCCCCGGAGAGCTCGGAGATACTCTGTGGACTCCAACGAGTCCCAGTCTTCGTCCCAGTCTTCGTCCCCGTCCTCGTCCTCGTCCTCCCCTTCCTCCTCCCAGTCCCCCTCGTAGTCCCGCTCAGTCTCCAGCCACTCCTCCTCCTCCTCCCCCTTGTAGATGTCCACCTCCGAGTCCGACCCGCTCGCCCAGTCTTCTGCGGTGAACTCGTCCCTCAGAGATTTGGGCTCCGAGTCGCAGTCCCCCGTCACGTCGTCGGTCTCCGGGTCCGAGTCCTCGTCCACCGCGGTGGTCCTCCAGGGACTCACCCAGTTCATGGCCGGCGCCGAGGCGGCAGGGGACGCTACGTTTGGGTGGACGGGGGTCAAAGAACCAGGGGCGTCTTCGTTCTGGGACCGGATGCGACGCAGCGTCTCGCAGGCGGCGCCGACGGAGCCGAGACTCAAACCTCCAACTGTGGAGGAAAGACGGAAGGTCAAAGGAAGAAGAGCCACAACAGGACCGAAGAACTGCAGCGGAGCTCCTCTGGGCTCCGTCCTGGGTCCAGTGGTATTTACATTAACACGCCGTCTCCTTTCTCTGGTACTAAAACTAGTACTAATACTAATAATATTAATATCTTAACTCCTTTAGGAAGCCTCCTAACACCTTCCTTAACTCCTTTAGGAAGCCTCCTAATACTTTCCTTAACTCCTTTAGGAAGCCTCCTAACACCTTTCCTTAACTCCTTTAGGAAGCCTCCTAACACCTTTCCTTAACTCCTTTAAGAAGCCTCCTAACACCTTCCCTTAACTCCTATAGGAAGCCTCCTAACACCTTTCCTTAACTCCTTTAGGAAGCCTCCTAACACTTTCCTTAACTCCTTTAGGAAGCCTCCTAACACCTTTCCTTAACTCCTTTAGGAAGCCTCCTAACACCTTTCCTTAACTCCTTTAAGAAGCCTCCTAACACCTTCCCTTAACTCCTATAGGAAGCCTCCTAACACCTTCCCTTAACTCCTTTAGGAAGCCTCCTAACACCTTCCCTTAACTCCTATAGGAAGCCTCCTAACACCTTTCCTTAACTCCTTTAGGAAGCGTCCTAACACCTTTCCTTAACTCCTTTAGGAAGCCTCCTAACACCTTTCCTTAACTCCTTTAGGAGGCCTCCTAACACCTTAGGAAGCTTCCTAACACCTTTCTTTAACTCCTTTAGGAAGCCTCCTAACACCTTCCCTTAACTCCTTTAGGAAGCCTCCTAACACCTTCCCTTAACTCCTTTAGGAAGCCTCCTAACACCTTTCCTTAACTCCTTTAGGAAGCCTCCTAACACCTTTCCTTAACTGCTTTAGGAAGCCTCCTAACACCTTTCCTGAACTCCTTTAGGAAGCCTCCTAACACCTTAGGAAGCCTCCTAACACCTTTCCTTAACTCCTTTAGGAAGCCTCCTAACACCTTCCCTTAACCCCGTGACATCATTAATGGGTTTAAGGAAAAGTGGCTAGGAAAGGAGTGAGGAGGGACTGGCGCCCCCTGTCTCACGGACTCCTTCAGTGTGACGGTGGATAACGCTGCCCCCTAGTGGTGAATGTGTGGACCTGCTCTGAGGGCCTTGGTGGTCTTCCTCTGGAGCTCGCCCGCCGTCGCTCGTCTCTCCGGGTCTTTCTGGAGTCCGGCTCTGAACACTTTGGCGGTGAAGTTGTTGCAGTTGGACGGGACCTCCCAGAGGGGGGGCGGCTCGTTGGCGATCTGGCGGACCAGAGGAGAGAGTGAGGGGGAGGAGTTCTGCCCCCTGGAGGGCGGAGGAGGGCGTGGTGAACGGGGCTGACCTGCAGGCACAGCGGGTGGCAGTAGAAGCGAGTCCAGGGCTGGTGTCCGTTCAGCATGTGCAGCAGCATGCAGCAGCTGCTCCACACGTCGGCTCTGGCGCTCAGCCGGTCGCCCCGGGCAACCTCGGGGGCCATGTGGGTCTCTGTACCCACGAACCCAGGACCTGGACCGGAGCACACAGTCCACGTCCGTCAGGGGACACCTGAGACGCCTCAAGACTCACTCAGCTCCGTTTATATGGTTACAGATTACTTATATATTTACTTCATATTGCATGAGAAACTGTCTTATTTATAAAGTTAAATTGAAGTAAATCCCCCAAAAATTACAATGTAAATAAAAATCCAACAGCAAAAAGTAACTAGTACTATTGTTATTTAAGAAAAGTATTAAAAACTGTCTTAGTTATGAAGTTAAATTGAAGTAAATCCCCAAAAATTACAACATAAATAAAAATCCAACAGTAAAAAGTAACGAATACTATTCTTATTTAAGAAAAGTATTCGAAACTGTCTTATTTATAAAGTTAAATTGAAGTAAATCCCCAAAAATTACAACATAAATAAAAATCCAACAATAAAAAGTAACGAATACTATTCTTATTTAAGAAAAGTATTCGAAACTGTCTTATTTATAAAGTTAAATTGAAGTAAATCCCCAAAAAATTACAACATAAATAAAAATCTAACAGTAAAAAGTAACTAATACTATTCTTATTTAAGAAAAGTACTTTTACTTGTAACTGAGTACAGTTTCTGGACTGTAGTGTCTTTCCATCATGTCTCCTGATGTATTTTAATGAGTTGGTGAATCACATGAATGACTGAGTTTTAGCGTCACCATGAATACGACGTTCATCCTAAATGTGTCTGTACCGCAGTTACTCCCAGTTACTCCCAGTTACTCCCAGTTACTCCCAGTTACTCTGAGTAATCCGGGCAGACTCACCCCTGAAGGCCTCGCTGCTCCGTCCGCTGTCGTCTAAAGTCTGAGCGAGACCGAAGTCGCAGAGGAACGAGTGTCTGCAGTCGGCAGACAGCAGCACGTTGTCCGCTGCAGAGTAATAAAGTAACAGAGTAACAGAGTAATGGAGTAGTTTAACCCATGTTACAGCTCAAGCAGCTCATCTGAGTGCAACATTTAACCAAATAATCAAATTAAAGCATTGAATTGAAATCTCATATTGGCCGATTGGAGAATAAAAATGGGAAATCCTCCAATTACATCAAATTACAATAGAATGATAATAGAAACTTTATTTGTTTTCCACGACATCATTTCTTAATGCTAAATAAGTTTTAGTTGGTTCAAATGTTTCTCTGAAAGTAAAACTCTTAATATCACTGACATTAACTTCTGTGCATCTTAAAATCCATTAAACAGAATTTCATATCTGTTTTTGAATAAAACTGAATTTCAATTACATTTTATTTTTCCACTTAATATTAAAAGTTCAGCCTTCATAATAATATTTTTTTTTAAATTTTTTTAAGATAAATGAATGAATCAGATTTTTTTCTAATTTATTAATTTTTTTAATTAAAAAAAATCAGATTCATTTTCCAGAATTCTTCTTTCTTGATTGTTTTTATTTGATCTGAACTTTATTTAAATCTAAATGAACTTTTTTTTAAATTTTAAGTTCAAATTAAATAAAATCTTTTTTTCTCTTATTGTAGATGTAGATGATGTAGATTGTGACTGAGATTAGACATATCCTCTGGATTAAAGCACCTTTGACGTCGAGGTGCAGCACCTTCCTGTGGTGCAGGTGCTGCAGCGCCCCCAGTGTCTGGTGGAGGTAGTGCAGCGCCAGGTCTTCGGGCAGGCGGCTGGCGTCCTTCAGCAGCTGAGCCAGGCAGGCTGGGGAGGGCAGAAACTCAGATTAATGATCCGGCGGCCTCAGACTCGGGCCGGGTTCCTTCCTTGGTGGGGTTTACCGGGCTTCAGCTCCATGAAGAGGACGACGTTCGGCCCCTCCCTCACGGCGCCGAACAGCTCCACCACGCCGGGGGAGTCCAGGGCGCCCCACGTGCTCACCTCCTCGCCGCTGAACGCCGCCGCCGGGATCTTCTTGGCGGCGCACTTGAAGCCGGAGCGTTCGTCGCGGACGCAGAAGACGTCGCCGTACGAGCCGTTCTGGATGTGCTGCAGGACGCTGTAGTGCTCGCCCTCCCGGTACGCGTCGCCGCTCGGCTGCAGGCGCTTCAACGTACCACCAACAAAAAAACAACAAAAATCACATTAAAACTGTTAAAAAGGAAACGAATCAGGAAGTAGACGGAACCTTTGGTGCAAACTCTGTCGCGGAATTCTGTGGAACCCTTCAGTGGAAGTGTTGCACTGGCAGGGGGCGCTATCGGACAATCGCTGTCACCTATTTTTGAGGCGTTCTGTTGTCATACGGTGACCTCTGATGGTCGCAGCTGGTAAATACCACTTTACTGGGACATGCATGTGACTTTTAACAGACGTCACAAGACCAATCGGACAACGAAAAACAAAGTGTTACTTATAGTCTGGGGAATACGGTAATATGTATAGCAAATCAACTGCAAGACAAAGACATTTTTAAATCATTGATTAAAAGGGATTTAATGTCAATTCAGTACAATGACTTTATATAGAAGAAGAACTAGTTTTTGTAATTGTGACGAAACACGAACTGTTTAACTGTTCAGTTTTCTCGCCACCGTTTGCGTTTACTCCTCTCGGCCACCAGGTGGCTCCACGGCACCGAGGCTCCTTGGATCTCACCAGAACGCGATACGGGAGTGAAGTGAAGGTGGAGTGAACGTCGGTACGGAAGTCTTACGTGGTGGAACAGGATTCCTTCGTTGTTTGGGTTCCTGGTCTTCCAGCCGTTCAGGATCCGTCTGATCAAACCTCGGAAGGCGGCCGAAGCCCAGACCTTCGGGATCTGCGTCACTTTGCCTCTCAGTTCGTCCAGCGCCGTGTCGGACGCCTCCGTGCAGACGGTGGCGGACCGCCGGGCGTCCCCTCCCGGGACGCCCCGCACCCCCTCCGAGGAGTCCGAATCCCAGTCGGGACGGGAAGACGACGCGTCCGTGAGCTCCGAGGACGGACGTGGCGTCCGAACGACACCGGACGAGTCCGACCGGCCGTCGTGAGTGCGGACGGAGTCGCGGCTGCAGTCCGAGTCCCCGGAGCTGGACGGCGTGTCGGCCTCCGACCCCCCGACGCACTCCTCGCCCTCCTCGCCCTCCTCGTACGGCGTGGAGTCGGTGAACTGAAGAGGAGGCGGGATGATGTCCACCGACCCGCCGGCGTCTCCGTCGGTGGACTTGAGCCAGTCCACCTCCTGAACCCACAGGCCCCTGATGACCGGCCGCTGCTCGCCATCCGCCGGGCGCCGCCCCGCCTTCCGCCGCTGCTTCCTCTGGAGGTGGTGATGTGGCGGGACGGTCGGTCCGACCAGGTCCTCGTCAGTGTCGCTCAGGAAGAAGGTTCCTTTACCCGGAGGCCTGCGGGAACACGAGCCGCCAGAACGACGCGGCAGTTAGAACATCAGCATGGTCTCCACCCGTCTCCACCATGTGAGCCCCCCCCCCCCTCGCCCCCTCCCCACCTTTACCTTGGCGTCAGGACGAGCTGCGATAGGGGACATGGACACTGAGTGTTGGACGGACTGAACTCCTGGAAATCTTCTCCTGTGAATGAAAGATCCAATGAGCTAGATCTCTTAACAGTCGCTGTCACTGCAAACTGCTGTTTACTGGACCCAGTCGTCTGACAGCGACGCGGATTAGCATTAGCCTTAGCATGGATCCACAGGCGCGGCAACAGTAGCATTAACCTTTAGCAGTAATGGTTCCTCCTCTAGCTCCCAGATTATAGAGCATCTTCCTCCTCTAACACCAGATTATAGAGCATCTTCCTCCTCTAACACCAGATTATAGAGCGTGGTTCTTCTCACTCTCAGCTTGAGCCACGATGGAGACTCGGGGGTCGTCTCTGGTCGCCGCTCGGCCCTCCGGCGCCACGTGTTTTGCCGTCCCCTGCTGCATGACCAGGCTCAGATGGGGGCCGATGGCCTGGACCAGCAGGTCCTCGTCTTCGTCTTCCTCCTCCTCTTCCTCCTCCTCTTCCTCTCCGCGGTGACCTTCGTCTTTACCGAGGAAGGAGAGCCGCGACTCTCCGGTGACGACGATGAAGGGCGCGTTGGAGTTCATCCTCCTGGGAATGGCCATTTCTGTGTCGGCGCTGCTGTGCATCGATCTGCAGATTAAGCCTGGAGGAGAACGGAGCCGCCAGATTACTGCCAGATTAGCACCAGATTAACTCACCATTGAATGTTTCATTTCACTGAACCACACGGAAAAACATCTCATAGGAGAGCTTCAAGTTCAAACGAAGGATAGAGCCGATATTCTAGGAGCAAAATTAACAATGTTGAAATGTCGACTGAGTGATTGATTGATTGATTGATTGATTGATTGATCGATCAGGTGGAGGCGCCAACATGCAAGGTGGAGGTAGAAACCGCGTTTAAAGAAACAGTAAATTTGATGGTTGTTTGTCCCACAAAGAGTTGCGATTTTCAAACTGTTGTTTAACTTCCTGGTCTCTGTGCTGGTGACAGTTGGGGGGGTGGAGGGGGGTAAGGTGGTGGGTGGGGGTGGGTGGGTTTGCGTAGGCGGTGTGAATGAACGGACACCAGCAGTGGTCCCGGTGAGCAGAGTATAAATAGCCAGCAGAGTATTTTCCACTGCGCCGTCCAGCTGTCAGGGTCTCTCTGCGGCTCCGCTCACCATGTTGACAGCCACTACTGGGGGGTCAAAACAGACCCCCCCCCCCCTCCCCACACACACACACACACACACACACACACACACACACACACACACTCACACATATAGAATAGACTCCCCCCCACAAAGACCAGCCTTTGGTTTGAAACCTGGAATCAGGCGGTTCGTCTCACCTGAACGACTGAAGATCCTCTGCAGACAGTCTGACAGCAGCGCCTCACAACCCCCCCCCCCTCCCAACCCCCCCGACCTGTGACCTCTGACCCCTGGCCCGGCCGTGCAGCGTGACGTCCTCCTACCTTGAGCAGCAGCTCCAACGTTCAGGTGAAGTCCA
Source organism: Blennius ocellaris (assembly GCF_963422515.1). Lineage (NCBI taxonomy): Eukaryota > Metazoa > Chordata > Actinopteri > Blenniiformes > Blenniidae > Blennius > Blennius ocellaris. The sequence continues at coordinate 2,139,971 of NC_137670.1, forward strand.
GCCGGCGCCCAGCAGCCTCCTGCTCTCCGTCCGGCTCGTCTCAGACAAAATCTCCGTCCCCCGGAGGAACGCGCCGGCTCTTCAGCCCCCGCAGGCCTCTGATTGGTCCGCCACATGTGAGGTATGAGGTCTCACACCTCGCCCCCCCCCCCACACCCACCCCCCCAGCACCAGTCTCCAAACACCCCTGCAGATGCCCTCAGTGACTCCTGGATCTGCGTCTGATCCTCCACCTCGTCTGTCTGAACTTCAAAAACAACAAACCCAATAAACCAACTCTTAGAATGAAGAAATCAAACTTTAACCGTCTCTGCAGGTTAAAACTGCCTGGACGTTCAATAACCTGATCAAAATGATCGTTAATCTCTGATTAATCTCATTGTTAGCCTGCTAGCTCCCACGTGCTAACTGGATCATCTCCACCTGCTTTGTGTCTCCAAGGAAGCGGTAGAGCAGCTGTGTCTGTAGACAGAGCGGCTGTATATCGGTAGATAGAGCGGTTGTCTATCGGTAGACAGAGTGGCTGTATATCGTATAGGGCGGCTGTATATCGGTAGATAGAGTGGCTATATATCGGTAGATAGAGTGGATGTATATCGGTAGGTAGAGCGGCTATATACCATAGATAGAGCGGCTGTATATCGGTATATAAAGCGGCTGTATATCGGTAGATAGAGCGGCTGTGTTGGTAGATAGAGCGACTGTATATCGGTAGATAGAGCGACTGTATATCGGTAGATAGAGCGGCTGTATATCGGTAGATAGAGCAGCTATGTATCGGTAGATAGAGCAGCTATGTATCGGTAGATAGAGCGGATGTATATATCGGTAGATAGAGCGGCTGTGTTGATAGATAGAGCGACTGTATCGGTGGATAGAGCGGTCACCTCCCAATCGAAATGTTGCAGGTTCAATACCCATCACTGTCGAAGTCCTTGAGCAAGAACCCAATGTAAGAGTTTGGTGCCTTGCATGGCGACTGCCTCCACCTTCACTAATGTAAAGTGTCTTGGTTCTACTCTCACAATGGAGAAGCTCCATCAGGGAAACCTTGAGTTCAAACCCAGTGGGAGAGGAGGGTCATCAGGGTGGAGGGTCTGTCTCTCTCCCTGGTAACGTCTGAACTCTTCCGGCTCTTCGTCCCTCCAATGGAGAAGGTTCCTGCTCCCAGCTTCTCGTCACTTCGGGGTGGGGGCCGCTGCAGCTGGTGGTGGTGGTGGGGTGTTGGTGGGTGGAGCAGCTAAACATAGACGTGAAAATCCAGGGCGGGGGCTCGTCGGGGCTCCATTCACCTGGTGGAATCACTGAATCAGCAGCGACTCCGGAAGCTTCCCGATCAAAACAAGAGTAAACAATCACCCCGGTGAGACTCGAAGCGTTTCTGCAACAAACGTTCGCTAAAGTTTTTGGCTAAATACTCCGACTTTTAATTAAACTTCAGACGGCAGAAGATGGATTTCATTGTTGAGATGCTCATTTTATAGATCCGTCATCGTTTCCAGTCGGTCGGCTCTGGTCCACTGATCCTTAACACGCAACAAACGGCGATAAATATCTTCAAAGGCTTTGTCCACTGGGTTATTTAGAAGAGAGAGAGAGACAGAGAGAGAGAGAGCGAGAGAGAGAGAGAGACCACACAGACTGGAACATCCCAGTTCTTCCCTTTTCCTGCAAGAATGATCTATTAAAGACCACGAGCTCATCTTTTTTTTTTTTTTTTTAATACTCATTCCCTTTATTATTTGCTGCTCTTTAAGGTAACTCTGCCCAGTGAGGACCCTTGTGCCCCCCCCCCCCCCCCCCCCACACACACACACACACACATTGTAGTGGGTTAATATTTTGCCTCCTGAATTTGATTCCAGCTTTGTTCTTCCGTATGGACTTTAGATTTTCTCCATTTACATTTTTTTTCTAGGTTTAATAAAGCAATAGAAAAGATGTCGTGGCATGAATATGAACCCCCCCCCCCCAATTTGATATGAGTTTGTTTTCCTCAGAAGAGAAGTGTCATGTGTGTGTCTGACCAGCAGGGGGGGCAGCTCATTAGGCTGAAGAGCCTGGGAGAGAGGGAGAGAGGGAGGGAGGGAGGGACCAGCCCCCCTCACAGCTGTTCTCCACCCCACCTCTGTTTATGCCGGTCGTCATAACAACTCTGTGATAGTCAGGTGGTGTGTGTGTGTGTGTGTGTGTGTGTGTGTGTGTGTGTGGGGGGGGGGGGGGGGGGTGTATCTGGAAAGGCCAGAGGAACAGAGGAAGTGTGTGGGAGGGGGTGAACTCACTGCTTTATTATCACATCAGGCGAGATGATATCATCATAACCTCCCACCATTTTCCTCTTCGTCATCCTTTATTATCCTCCTCCTCCTCCTCCTCCTCCTCCTCCTCCTCCTCCAGCAACACAATTTTCTAAAGAGCTGAATTCACATGAACTTGCATCTTTAAATCCTTCTAACTGGTTTATTGAACGACGGTTCCATTTCCAACTCTCCCTTCACTTTGAGGGAAACTTTAAAACTTGATATTCGCTATTTGACCACTTGTCGATTCCAGGAGACAAAAAAAACAAAACGTAAAAAGATCCCGAAGCGATGAAATCAAAAAGGAGCCTTTCAGAGGAGATTTACGTTCCTTTAATGTCAAACTGAAAATAAAAAGTCCGGTAAAATGGGCAAAAACAAACACAACCACCCGACTCGGCTGAAATTAACCGGCGAAAAGATGGAAATTAAAAGCGAGAACCAATCAGCTGCTGGGCACGGTTACCATGGCGACACTGGGATTTCATCCATTCACCAGATAAAGACACTGACTTAAAAAAAAACCCTAAAATAAAACATTTGCAGTAAAATCCTTCACCCACATATTGAAGTTTTGTCTTTGATGAACGAATGAATGAATGAATGAATGAATGACTGACTGTCGTCAGGTCATGTGACCTGCTCCAGTTGCTAGTTTAGTTGCGTTTCCAGGCGAATGTGTCTCAGCGAGGCAGCAGGTCCAATCAGAGCAGAGCGTTTCCTTCACATTAAGTCAGGCTGTCGCCTGAAGACGTCCCTTCATCCCTTCATGTCTTCATCCCTTCATGTCTCCTCTAAAGTCCATCAACGACAAAATGAACCACAACAGAAGAACTCCAGGAGGAGACGAGACCCCAGAAGCTTCCGGTTTATTTCAACCCCACTGGTTTTTAAGTTGAGGTCGTTTTATGAATTAAAACAAAACTAAAACCTGGATGTTTTCTCTCCGTCGTAGTGTTTGTGAGGCTGAATCACCTGAAGCAGGAGGAGGAGGAGGATGAGGAGGAGGAGGATGAAGGAGGAGGAGAAGCTTGGACGGAGCGGCCCGGAGGTCACAGGGCGGAGTCTCTGTTTGTGCGGGTCGGTGAGGCGTCCCAGCTCAGTGGAGCGTTGAGGCTGCAGCTTCTGGTCTGGACGTCACACCGAGACCCAGCGGGACAGCAGGACCGGGACCCGGGACAGCAGACGGCCTGCAGAGACGGGGACAAATCAAATCCTGTTCCTCTTTCCCCTACAACTTTCTTTTCGGAACCAGAAAAAGCTACGAGTCGTTTTAGTTGAAGTTGTTTTTACGCGAGTGAGTTCTTAAGATAAGATAAGATAATTACTTTATTCATCCCCGAAGGGAAATTGTCTTGTTGCAGCAATCTGGTACATACGAATATTATAAAATATAATAGAATAGAAACTAAAGTAAAAAATAAAAAAATCTGGGTATAAGACAAAGTAAAACACAGAACGGAACATGGGCACTTAGAAATAAACAGGAGATAAAAGAGCCATTAGAAGTAGGCATATAATAATAATAACAATAATACAGATAATAACAATGTGTAATAGTGTATAATACTTGTGTATAGTACTACTAATAATGGTAGCAATAATATAACAATAACAATATGGTAGCAATAAAATATCAATAACAATATATATATATATATCTGTAATAATAATAATAATAATAATAATAATACCAATAGTAATAGTATACTTATAATAATAATACCAATGGTAATAGTGTACTTGCACATGTATAAATATATGTATATGTACATGTAATATGCCATATGAAATATACGATATAATATAAGTATCAATGTAATTTAGTCCAGGTGGTGATGGAGGCTCTGACGGAGGTAGAATCTGACTATTGGTAGAAGTGAAAAATTGAAAATGGCCGACGAGGAGGAGGAGGAGGAGGAGGAGGAGGAGTTTCCCCGACAACGTCCAATCAGAATGCGGACGTACCTCAGAGGAGGGGCAGCAGCCCCACTCCGTCTCCGAGACCCGACAGCAGGTCTCCCCCCGGGAGCAGTGGAACCCCCCCGTGCCGCCACACGGTACGTCCCGCTGCCCCCCGGCCTCCGCCAGGCTGGACCGAACCACGGCGGTCTGGGGGAGGGCGGCCAAGCTCTTCTTCTCACAGGTCCCCGACTCCATGTTGCAGGTGTAGCCCTGAGGACAGCAGTGCTCGTGGTCGGTGCAGCACACAGCCTGGGGTGGAGGGGTGGAGGGGTGGAGGAGGCTGAGGTCAGCACGTTAGAATATCACAATATGCTCATTTCAATGCTCTCTCTACTAGACTCATGGATTTAATTTGTGGTTGTCGTCACGCCCACTTTGCAAGATGGTGTTTGGTGGGACTCGGACAAACTGCAACATTCAAGTAATTCTAAACGGAGTACACATTGAAAAAGTACACGAGACCAAATTCCTGGGGGGGGGGGTCATGCTAGATGATAAACTTAGTTGGAAGCCACACATAGAATACATGAAAAATAAATTATCTAAAACTATTGCTATTATTTATAAAACAAGTGACTTTCTGAATAAGAAATATTGTATTTCTCACTTATTATGCCATATATGACAAACTGTGTTGAGGTATGGGGAAACACATATAGAACACATATAGACCCTATCATTAAACTCCAGAAAAGAATTATTACAATAATAAATAAAGCTTCCTACAGGCAAAATACTAATAAACTATTTATCGCCTCTTGCACGTTAAAATTAAAGATATAGTATATTTAAAAACCTTAGAAATACTATTTCGAATAAAGAATAAAAGTCTTCCCACAGCTATTCAAAATTTTTTTTAATTAAGAGAAAACAACTACAACTTAAGAGGACTGTGTAGATTTGAAAAAGGTGGTGCGAGAATCAAAGTTAAATACAGATGTGTTTCTATTCTGGGAGGTTTATGGAACGTCTCAGTGACAACTTAAATCTGTGCAAATCACCGTTCTGCTTCAAAAAAACAGTAAAAAGAAAAATAATTAATGTTACAATGAACAATAATTTCTGTTACTTCCTTTTGTTTGGTTTTTCTCATGTATTACTCCTGTTATGTTCCATATTAATTTTTTCTCCCGTATTACGACTGCTATGTTTATTATTATTATTAATATTTAGGGGGAGGGGGGGGGGGGGGGGGGTGTACGGACCTTGACCAGCGGGCAGCAGCCCCACTCTCCGGACGGCAGCTTGCAGCACGTCGCCCCGGAGGCGCAGCTGCTCTTGTCGTCACACTTGACGTCGCCGACGGCGCGGGAGCTCAGCTTGGTGGACCAGGGGACGACCAGGGGCCCCCGGGAGCAGGAGCTGCGCTGCGGGTCACAGGTGTGTCCGCTGGGGCAGCAGTGGGCTCCGTCTGCACAGCAGACGGCCTGCAGGGGGCAGCAGAGAGTCACACCGTCAGAGGACGGGAGGAGGGGGAGGAGGAGGAGGAGGTGGTGGAGGAGGAGGTCTCACGTCAGGCAGGGGGCAGCAGCCCCACCCCTGCGTCCCGCTCATGAAGCAGCAGGTGGTGTCTCGGGGGCAGCTCGTCCGCCCGTCGCACGCGTTCCCGTCGGCCCCGCCCACCGGGCCTGGCTCCGCCCCCCTCAGGGCAGGGACCTTCCGCAGCCACGCCCCCCTGGAGCCGGACGGGTCGTCGCAGGTCTGGGTCTCCAGGTTGCAGACGCTGCCGTGGGGGCAGCAGTGGACGTGGTCGTCGCAGCAGACGGCCTGAGGAACCACGTTCAAACCTTCAGAGTCCCGGTGAAATGAAAATCCCACCTCCAAAACACTCTGGTGTCGCTTCTAGGGACATTTTTTATGCTAACTGGTCTGAGGGTAAAATGTTAAAACATGGCAATCTGCGAGAAAATAGCCGATAAACGGCGCTATTTCCTCTGCTGGGCGGAGCTTCTGACAATAACAGAGTGACATCACGAGTTGTGCACACGCCCAAGTTGTGTTTACATTATGGAGGATCAGAGTTTTGACCACGAAGAGGCTGAATTGAACCATATTTCATCATCATGGTCATTTCAAACCCAGTGATTGATGAAGAAGACACAGAAGGTGGTTCTGCCATCGGTGACCCCGTCTGGAACATGTTTGAGGAAGCAGAAGACGCTTCGTCCTCCATTCGTCCTCGTCTCCTCGCCTCAGCAGCCGCCAGTTTTCACCTTTGAGGCGTCCTGACTTTTGGCAGAACGACCGGCTTCCTGGATCCAACACGTCGAAGCGCTTTTCTGACTGCGCGGAATCACCGAATACGAGTCCAGGTATTACTTGATCGTCTACTAGCTGCTAGCCGCACGAGCTAACGGCGAGCCGCTCCCGCCACCCGTGCTCCTTTTCTCCTCTCTCGGTCTCTTCCAGGCTCAATCTTTCATCAAGGCTCATAAAACGCCGACTATAACTTCAAAACACTGTAAAAACTTGGATATTTAAGAGGAAACAAGCCGATATAAACACAACAGATCTGCACAACTCGTGATGTCACACATAGGCTCCGCCCACAACGACAACGAAGAAGGATTCCCCCGACTTCCTCGGCTGGAGATTCAAAATTCAAATAACTTTGTTATGCGACAACAGTAGTGGGGCAGAGTCGGAGGAACCTTACAAGTAGAACCCCAACTATCGTTTTTTGCAAAGTCGTGTGTTACATTTCACGAGGACTTTTAAATAAAAATAAAGGCGGAGGCCGACCTGAGGCAGTGGACAGCAGGCCCAGTCGCCGTCCAGCGTCCTGCAGCAGGTGGACTTCCCGGGACACGACGTGGACTTGTCACACTTGCTGTTGTCGGCGGCGACGGCGACGGCGGGGGTTTTACTGAGCCACGGCGTTGCCGCGGCGCCGCCCGAGGGGTCGTCGCACGTGGAGGCGGCCAGGTTGCAGACGGTGGCGTGGGGACAGCAGTGGAGGTGGTCGTCACAGCACACGGCCTGCGGGACAGACGGAATCGGTCAGGTCGGGAGACCGGAGGAGGGACGAGGGGGTTGCCGTGTGTCGTCCACCCGTCCAGAGCGCCGGTACCTTCGCCAGAGGACAGCAGGCCCACTCCCCCTCCACAGATTTGCAGCAGGTGTTCCCGTCGGCGCAGGCCACCGAGTCGTTGCAGGGGACAGAACGTCCTGAAAGACGATTCGAGCTTCACTAAGTCTGGAAATCAATTGTTCTGACGCTTCGAGAGCTCGTGGAAGACGCTACAGTCAGAGAACATCATGAACCTCACACGTTAGAACGTCTCTTTACAACCACACACGTTTTCTGGGACGGCCCCTTCGTCAAACAACACTGGACAGACGTTCATGGAACAACTGCAGGAAATTCTTAACTGGACATTTGCCTTGGAAAAAAAGGTAAGTGTTTGCTTAGTGCCTTGCTGGTAGCAAGCAAAACAACTAGAACTAAGAAATGGTTCTCCTTGGACACACCTAATAATGTAGACTATAGTTAGTCTTTCTTTTTCTCTCTCTCATCTTTATTGTTGATATCTTTTCTTGAATTGAGAATTAATTGTTATCTACTGGTCACTCCCTGTTCTACAATGTTCTGTATGTTTTATTGTGTCAAAATATAAAAACTCAGAAATAAAGAATTAAAAATAAAAAAATAAAAAGTCTCTCTACTGTGCAAAACCTGCAGTTCGGACACGGTTTGACCGTTCGTGGAGTAAAGTCAGGAAGTCAACAGTCAATCATTTCTCTTCACGGCTTTTCATCACAAATGAAATAGATTTTATCGCAGCAGTAAAACACTCACATGCTCTCACACACACACACACTTCAGTTGGCGGCTAAAGCTAATGCTAGCTCCTCCTGGTGCTCTTTACAGCTCGAACCCGAACTTCCGCGCGTCAAGTGTTGTTAACGGAAGGCGTTGGCGACCGTCTCCGTCTCACCTGTCGTCCGCGCCGCCTCCGGCACGGCCGCAGCCGCGGGGGCGACCGCGCTCAGAGTCGCGGGTTCGATTCCCCGCGTGGACACACAGGTGGTGTGCTGCAGGTCACACTGCGTCCCTGCAGGGCAGCAGTGGACCTGATCGGAGCAGCAGACAGCCTGAAACACACAGAGACTCTACGTGAAACTCAGGTTTGGTCCCCGGGGGGTCAAAGGTCATGCTCAGGGAGCCATGGTGGTGACCCGTCCAAGTCCACTTCTGTAGGATGTTGATGCCTTTTAATTTGTAAACATGTAATTCCATAATAAGTGCGCAATCAGGCTCAAGTGGTCATTTGTAAAATCTAATATAATTCTATATTCCTGCATAACACCATACATCTCTTAAGTGTTTGAATTAAAAATACTGCAGCAACATTCTGAATAGAATAGAATATATAATCCGTCATTATAGGTGTAGTAAAATGGAATTGCAGGTGCTGCACCCTTTTGAGTCAAAGTGAATTAAAGTACACTTAAAATCGATAGTACATGTAATAATATAAAAGCACTCGTAATACAAGTTCTCTAACAGCATTCTGTGGTTATACAGTGACATCTAGTGGTCCAACATGGTATTTAGTATATAAAACTTACACTGGGCATAGGACAGCAGCCGTACGAGCCGTTGGTCATCTGGCAGCAGGTGGTCTGATCCGGACAGACGGACTTCTCGTCCGGACACACGACTGACGCACAGGAAGTCAGGAGAGAGCAGACAGGAAGTCAGGAGAGAGCAGACAGGAAGCGAGGAGACAGAAGACAGGAAATGAGGAGAGAGCAGGCAGGAAGTGAGGAGAGAGCAGGCAGGAAGTGAGACAGCAGAGAGGAAGTGAGGAGAGAGAAGACAGGAAGTGAAGAGAGAGAAGACAGGAAGTGAGGAGAGAGCAGAGAGGAGAGAGCAGACAGGAAGTGAGAAGGAAGACAGGAAGTGAGGAGAGAGCAGACAGGAAGTGAGGGGACAGCAGACAGGAAGTGAGGAGAGCGAGAAGACAGGAAGTGAGGAGAGAGCAGACAGGAAGTGAGGGGACAGCAGACAGGAAGTGAGGAGAGAGCAGAGAGGAGAGAGCAGACAGGAAGTGAGAAGGAAGACAGGAAGTGAGGAGAGAGCAGACAGGAAGTGAGGAGAAAGCAGACAGGAAGTGAGGAGAGAGCAGACAGGAAGTGAGGCGAGAGCAGGCAGGAAGTGAGGAGAGAGCAGACAGGAAGTGAGGAGATAGCAGACAGGAAGTGGGGAGAGCGAGAAGACAGGAAGTCAGGAGAGAGCAGACAGGAAGTCGTCGTCACTGCGTTCAGAATGAATCCAGTCACCAAACGGCAGAAACACTCACTGTCGCTGCGCGCCGCCGGAACCTTCCTCATCAGGGGGAACCGGTTTCCTCCGGACTTACAGGCGCTGTGCTCCAGGTCACACGTCGTGTCGCCGGGGCAACAGTGGATGTGATCGCTGCAGCATGTGGCCTGCACACCACACGGAACCGAACAGTTAGACCGGTAATGCTGCCGCCTCGCTCCCGCCAGGCTGTTAGCATTAGCAGGCTACGATAGCAGTTAGCTTCCCTTTCTAGGAGACGAACCGGAACACAAGGTTCCTGTAGAACTCAGCTCTTTGCTGAAATAGCAACTGATGATTTTTCACACTTGGCTTCCCACCGACAAACGGAACTAAAGCAGCAGAGAGCAGCTGAAGCTCTCCCAGGATGTGAGACAGCTGTGGAACGAAACAACTGCACGCCAACGCTGCGTGAAATCAACTCATGCGCCCGGCGACAAGAATTTGCAAGATGACTGCTGCCTTGTCCCCCCCCCCCCCCAATATCCACTACACTTCCTTCCTGGAGCATTTCCCGCAGCCTGCAAAGGTCATCGGTGACACCAAACGTGAAATGTCCACAATAAGAAGAATAATCTGATAGATTAGGAGCGGTGCCGTCGTCCTCGGGGTACCTGTGGGTACGGACAGCAGCCGTAGTCCCCGCTAGTCAAGAGGCAACACGTGGAGCTCTGTGGACAGCTGCTTTTCCCTCCAGGACACAGCACCGAGCCAGCAGGGGGCGCTGCAGAGTCAACAACAACACAGGAAGTCCTAATCAGTTACTTAATGCGAGTTACTTTTGTAGAAAAACTAAATCTAACTGTTAATTGTAGCTGATGTTCGGGGAGATGCTCTATAATCTATATGTTAATGGGGGAAGATGCTCTATAATCTATATGTTAATGGAGGAAGATGCTCTATAATCTACATGTTAATGGAGGAAGATGCTCTATAATCTATATGTTAATGGGGGAAGATGCTCTATAATCTGGATATTAGAGGAGGACATCGCTCTATAATCTGGATGTTAATGGACGAAGATGCTCTATAATCTGGATGTTAATGGAGGAAGACCCTCTATAATCTGGATGTTAATGGAGGAAGATGCTCTATAATCTGGATGTTAGAGGAGGAAGATGCTCTATAATCTGGATATTAGAGGAAATCACTCTATAATCTGGATGTTAGAGGAAGATGCTCTATAATCTGGACGTTAATGGAGGAAGATGCTCTATAATCTGGTTGTTAGAGGAGGAAGATGCTCTATAATCTGAGGTTAGAAGAGGAAGATGCTCTATAATCTGGATGTTAGAGGAGGAAATCACTCTATAATCTGGATGTTAATGGAGGAAGATGCTCTATAATCTGGACATCTGAAGTTAAATTGGGAGAAACTTTGGCTAATGCTAAAGCTAACCGAACAGTTTGTAGGAGAAACGTGAAAAGCAAAGTCAACCTTCAGCTGGGTTCATTTCAGAACAATAATCTGCTCACGATGTCATGATTTTTTTTTTTTTAACACCTTGTTGTTCCGAGAACTGCTTTCGTGCAGAACCACTGGATTAAGTGTGATGGATGCTGATTCATCGTGAGCGACGTCGGAAGGCGTTTGAATCCCGAACCTGTGCGGGCGCCTCGCCGCCTGGCGGGCAGTTTGAGCAGCAGGGGGGCGGAGTCCAGCGAAGACGACGTGCACCTGGAGCGCTCGAGGTCACAGGTGGTGCCTTCAGGGCAGCAGTGCAGCTTGTCCTCGCAGCACACCGCCTGCAGACAGAGGGACGCCGTCAGTGACGGTCTGGACGGCGCAGAGCTAACAGACCCACCGGCTAGCGATGCTAGCAGGAGGAGCATCGACTCAACTCAACCCAACTTTATTGATAAAGCGCTTTAAGCAGCCGTAGCTGAGACAAAGTGCTGGACATTGAAATAAAAATATAAGAGGCAACATAAAAACATTAAAAACAATAAAAAAAAGTTAAAGCAATAAAAACAATCAGATGGTAAAACAAAACAAAAAAACGAAGGCACTAAAACCTGAGCAGAGTCTCACGCTGAGGTAAAAGCCAAAGAATAAAACTGGGTTTTAAGACGAGTTTTAAAAAGTTTTACAAATTCCAGAGGCTAGACCTATGGAACTCAGAGTTATACAGACGTATATGAGCAGGATTCTTTATTTTTCTATGTTCTCTTGTCTCTTCGTCTGTGTTTTTGGCGTATCTGGCGAGTCACAGCGCCCCTAATGGCCTGGCGTATGTACTACACGCCCTTCGGCTTGGCGTTGAGCCGAGTTCATAGTGACATGTGGACGGAATTGTTTTTGAGAAGATTGTTTTTGTCTCGTGTGGACCAGGTGTGTGTGTATGTGTGTGTGTGTGTGTGTGTGTGTGTGTGTGTGTGTCTTCGTATTTGACCTTGGCTAAAGGACAGCAGCCCCAGGAGCCGTCCAGCAGCTGGCAGCAGGTGGTGTCGTCGGGACACTCCGACTCCCGGTCTGGACAGACGACGGCCTTCAGGGCGAACGGCAGGACGCCGGAGGACACAGAGAGGACAGACAAGGTTCAACCGTTAGTCGCTGGTTCTAGATCGCCATCAGTTCCACCGACACCCTTTTAACCTCCAGGACTTCCTGTTGCAACCCCGGGTTGTTTTACCGCCAATAGTATAGTTTTATTATTTAGATTGTTTTATTTTTTCTTGTACATTACTTTTTTTGGGTGACACTGGAAATTCCCAGGTACCATGAATGCACCGCAACCGAACAGCATCGTCCTGTCTCGAGGTGCGGCCGAGCGAATTGCGGAGCTTATGAGAGTTTATCAAGAAAATCCTGGCTGTTTTTTTTTGGGTTTTTTTGTATGAACAATCCTGGACAAAGATCCGAGCGTGTCGTCTGAAGACCGGACGCCACCTGCTTCCAAGGAGGGTGGCAGGAAACGGATAACCAAGCTCACTTGGAGGATTCCTGATTTTTTTCCGTTATTTTTCTGAGATCTCAGATCATTTTAGTTGCTACTTTCTTTTTTCCCCTTTTTTTTCTTCTTCTATTTTGTTTTGGGTCCAGCTTGATACCACGAAATACTGAATTGGAGGATTTGAACCGTCATTCGAATCACCACAAATAATCGGATCGGAGGATTGTATATTATTGCTTGCCCCGCCCCCCCGCCCCCCATCCACGACACAGACTGTTCAGGCTTCTGCCCTCCGGCCGGAGGTCCAGAAGCTTGAAAAGCAAAACGAATGGACTGAAAAACTCTTCCCCCGTCGCCATCAGACTTCTGACATGTTTACATCTGCACATCTCACTTTCTCACTAATATTTTTGCACTGCTCTGTTTTATTTTATTTTATATTTGTATTCTTTTTTTTGTGTGTATATACTTACTTATTTATGCATGTCGGCTCCAGGGTAGACGGCAAAATAAGACTTTAATTCACTGTGAAACCTGGCTTTTACTGGTGATATGACAATAAAAACACCTTGAAAAAAACACCTTGAACCTTGTTCATGTTCTATCATATGTTCATATTTGTTTACATATACTTTGTTCAACTTTTCACTGGAAATTGTTGGTGTCATTACTGGGTTGGAGGTTTATTTTTATATACTCATAGTGAGTATCCACGGCCGATCTCCTAAGGAACCTTGAAGAGCCTTAACTTGAGTGGAGGTAAGATCCTGAAGTTTTTTGATGATCAGGCTGGTTAAGATTTAGATTGATTTCTGACTACGCAATCAAAAAGGGTGACACTGAAACGCTCTGACGCAGGTCGTCGAGTCGGAGGGATTCGTACCTGCGGGACGAGGGGAGCCGGTTTGCTGGGGACTCGTCTCACCCAGGGCAGGGACACCGTTTTATTGACACACTTCTCGTGGACCAGGTCGCACACCGTCCCCTGGTAGCAGCAGTGGAGGTGGTCCGAACAACACTCGGCCTGCGGACGCATTCACACACCAGGAAGCGCATATTTCATTAAAATCTCCAGTCGGTAACAGAAACTCGAGAAACGTAATACTGGGGGAAAAATAGCCGCATTTCCCAGAATGTAAGCCGTTTGGCTGCTCAAAGTAGAAGCTCGTATCAAAATTCACCGTCCAATACCATCGGTGGCCACTAGATGTCTCTGTTTGACACAGAAAGCTGCTGCGCTGCCACATAAGAACTTCTGTTCTCCAGAAAGAAAAATGTCGACAGCAGAATGTAAAATAACATAGGAAAAAAAGCTCAGAGTGACAGAGAAAAGCTGAAAATACGATGAAACTGCGGCTTAAAGACGAGGGATCAACGAGACTTGGGTTTTGTTTTGACCGACAATCTGGAAAATACGGTAATCTGGGAAAGTGCAGCGTTTCGCCCCGTCACCTCACAGTGGAACTACAGAGTCGTTATGTTCTCTTTCAGTCCATCAACTGGAGACCGTGTACTTAAATGTCATCCCCGCTGAAGGAACGCGTCAGGATCGGAGGTTTGAACTGGTCTGAAATGATTGTATGGTCGCGAGGCTCACGTGAGGCAGCGGGCAGCATCCGTATCCTCCCTCCATGTTCCTGCAGCAGGTGTTTCTGTCTTCGCACATCCCTCCATCGGGACAGACCAGGGCGGAGCTCAGGCCCAGCAAAGCCCAGCACAGGACCCCCGTCTGGAGGATCTGCAGGCTCCAGGTCGTCTGGAGGACCCGGGGGAAGACGGGACGCCATGACACACAGGGAACAGAAACACAGGACACGTGACGGGAAAAGCTTCTTGTGGATTTCAACAGCAAACGAGAGTTTCTGTCGTGGAGCGGGACGTCTCGTGGTTTATTATGTCGGTACCGAGTAGAAACCACCTGGAAGACGTTTATACTCTTGCTGCTCACTACATGTGTTTAATTAATCTACGTTACTTTAAGGAACTGACAAGGTTTCCTTTCATATTTATTAAGTCTTTATCAGAGAAAGTCACCACTGGTGTTTTCCTAAAAACATAGGAAAGTGTACGAGGAATAAGACCAACATGTTGCACTAATAACTGAGCAATGTCTAATATTTATATTATTTATTTTATTAACATGAACACCACAGTTTTGCACCTTTACCTGGACAAATCCAGTTGGTGGAGTTTAATTTATCTCAAAGAAAATGCGAAAAATTGCTTGAACATCAGAAATGTACTCGGAAAACTGCTCAAAATCCCTTTACTGGGGGATAAAAAGCAGATTAATGATTTATTTATTTACCATTATTAGCAGGTAGCTTCAGGTGTTAGCAGGCTGTTAGCATCAGACTGTTCCGCATTCTCCGCTTAAAACCTGAAAAACAATCGGTAAAAACTCTGTTAAACAAGGCAGCGGGGTGGGAAACTGCCGTGCCGCTTTTCAGGAGACGTTTTCTGGTGGAAACAAGTTTCATTTGAATCACAGAGGCTGAAATAAAGAGTCACCGGTTAGTTAGCTTAGCAGGCTCGGTGGCTAACGGAGCGGCTAGCTGCGGGCCGGAGACTTTCGCGTTAAAATCTGATTTTTGAGAGAAAATGTCGTCGTTACCTCGCAGGTCTGAAAGGTCAAGTCCTCATCACACCACTGTGGGTTTTAAATCGGCAGTAGAAAGAGAGAAAGCCAGAGAAATACTGTACAAAGCAAACTGAGTTACTGGACGAATCACATGACTTGTGGTCACGTGACATGTGACACACTCACACACACACACACATACAAATGTGTTATCTGCCTCCTAGAAACATTACTTTTCTTTTTTTCTCCTCGCTTCTTTTTATTAGGGATCGAGCCGTAAGCAAGTACCCTCATTTTACTTCCGAACTGGGATTTTACTTACTGATATTATTACATAATCATTATAATGTTTATTCATCTTTATTCTTCTTCTCTTGACTCGACATTGAGCCCAAATTTGACCCCTAAACAAGCTTAAAACTTCACTATATTTGGCAGGCTCATAAAGACTGGCGAACATTTTAAGGAAATTTAAAAATGAACACTCAGAGTGCCAAAATGTGCTCTCTAGCGCCACCTAGAAACACTAAAACAGCCACCATGGCGTGTGAGAATGTCCTAGGGAGATCAAACCAAAGCTTAATTGTTGGTCTCATCATGACCAAAAAAAATCATGAGCTGACACCCCTGACCTAAATCCAACAGGAAGTCCACAGTTTGCCTTTTAAAACAAGATTTTCGTCTAAAAATGCCCACCAAACGCTATCTCCTCTGAAGGTGAATATCGTATCGGCTTCACAACATGATTAAACGAAAGAGGAGACACTTCTGCTCAACAAGTCAGTACAATTTTTTGATTTGTCGACCAGTTTCCTTTTTATTAGCTGTCAAAGTTCTGAACGTTTTTAATCCATCCAGAGCAAATGATTTATTCTTGTATTCCCTGAATTGTTTGTTTTATCATATTTGTTACTTTTCTCATTTATTCATGTCGTCGTACATCTGTTGTGACCTTCATAATTAATCTTGCCTATTCAGTTTAAATCCACCAAAGTCAAACGGTTTGTGAATAGTCGACCGTATTTCCTAAAAGAATCCCGACACAGACAGAACGTGGGAACAGATTTATTTCTATTTCGTCTCATGTACAGAAAGAACCGATTTACAGTGTACGAGCGACCGGCCGGGTCGGTGAAGCCGATGTTTGACTGCGTGAGATGAAGTCCTGCAGCTCCGGTCAAAGTGTCATCACCGCTACTAAACCGGAAACACGAGATTCACAAAACCTACAGAGAAGAAAACGAGTAGAAACAAAGCAGGAAGAGCACAACTCATGAGGGAATTCACGCCGTGCGTCCTCCTACGAGACAGTTGTGGACGGTTGGATCTGGAGGCCACCGACTCCAGATCCATCCACAGCTGCCGAACGGTGACGGACCAACTCCTACACAACCAAACCGCTTCATGTCTTCATACTCACAACCTTTTTTATTACTATCTTACAGTATTTATGCCACTTTTGTAGACGTATCCTCACTGATTTCCATTGCAGGAGGTTTAAAAGTTAATTTTCTACTACTTCACATTAGCCGAACGTTCATTTGTCAGTATTGTGCGCCGAACGAATCACCATCAGTCTTTCCGTGTTGTCCCTCCGCCGGCGAGTACGTCCTCTTAGCATAAAATCATTTTCCCTCCCCGAGGACTCCGGCTTCCACAGTCGGTAGAGTCAATTCACTGAAAAGTGACTCTTTCTACCAGTCATAAGGTCTGAATCACCTTCACTGTGACTTTAGAGATCTCCAAGGAATCCTGGCTGAAGGGCTCAGAATCACACCTTTTCCATACAAATCAAACGGCATCAAAAAAAAGAATCTTTCTACATGAAACCACCGAATCGTAGCAGAGCTGTGGAGCCGCCGACGGAGAGACGGAGTGAACACATGAAGAAGAAACGTGAAGCGACAGGAAGTCAGACTCACAAGGCTGTGTTTCCTCTCATTTGGACGTTTGGACGATCCCTCGCCACGCGTCCTTGAACCGAACCGAGCGGCTTCCGATCCAGCTTCCTTCCAACCTCCTGGCCACCGCTGCTCATTAACCAACGTACCGATGCGAGGAGAACTAACATTTAAACTGAGAGAGAACGCTGAAGGAACTCCTCAATGATTATAAAAGTACGCGCGCTTCAAAGTCTAGGTTGGATTACCAACAGGAGGTTGGTAACAAAAAAAAACCTTTGTGGATTTTGATGGAAATTGGCAGGCTGATGGGACATGAAAGAAGTTTATGAGCTCGTTAATGCTGCGAATTGAAAGTAGCTTCCCAAAAAGAAAAGAAAAAACCCCCTAAAAAGTAGTGTTTAATTATGATTTATCTCCTTCAAAACATGAGATTGTCACAAACATTTGTATATAACAGCACACACGACAATCAGTAGTATGGTGATCAGAGCGGCGCCTTGCAGCGTTCCGATGGACAGTAATGATTAAAAAAAAACCCAATAACAATGAACTGCGGTTGTCCGCTCAGATTCGGTCTCGCGGTTGGCCGGCGACAGAACGACAGAGCGGCAGAGCTTCGCCCGGAGAGCTGCTGATGTGCGTGAAGTCGGCAGTGGTGAAGCTCGTGGCGGCGGGCGGGAGCGCGGTTGGTCAGAATGTCATCGTTGTAAACATTTACGACCGGAAGTGAATTTTCTTACAGCTGGATTGTGGGGGAGGGGGGGGGGGGGGGGGGGGGGGGGAAGTCCGCGTTTCTCCGTATAACCAAGTTCATTTGGCAGC
Source organism: Blennius ocellaris (assembly GCF_963422515.1). Taxonomy (NCBI): domain Eukaryota; kingdom Metazoa; phylum Chordata; class Actinopteri; order Blenniiformes; family Blenniidae; genus Blennius; species Blennius ocellaris. The sequence goes on from NC_137670.1 coordinate 2,157,745, forward strand.
ACAAGTGCGAGTCACATTTAGTTTTTTTTTGTGCTTAAAAAAAAAAGATATTATCTTGATCAATTCCAAAAGAAGCAAAAAGGTTCTCGCTTAAAAACACCCTAGTCTAACATGCACGTCGTATACACATAAAATCTCATAATTCATCGTAGCATTTTACAGGTTTTGGTGAAAAAGAGGATAGATAGAAGAAATGACGATATCCAAGGACGTACGAGCCGCGAGGAAAGTGGTAAGGTTTGCGAGGCATGCTCCCCAGAGTGCGGCGTGTCGTTACCACGGTGCAGTGTGCTCGTCAGGGCCCGCCGGTCGCGAGGGGCGGCGGCACGCCGGTCACTCCGTCCTATGTGTGAAAGAAGGCACTTGCAGGAGAGAGGTGGTGCAGGCCCGGGGGATCTCAGCGGGATATCAGATGGGGGGGGGGGGGGGGGGGGTGCGTTCCAGATATCTGGGAACTCGGCATTCCCAGCTGTTCCGGGAGAACCGATGTCAAAGGTTGGAAGTTGTTGGTTCGGATTCGGGAGTTACACGCTAGGGTCGTCAGCGTTCAGGGCTACGGTCTACAATCTGCCGTTTCCAACTGGAACCCTCCCAAAAGTCGACACTCTGAGTTAGGAATTCCCAGTTCAGAACATTTAAAGGTGTATAGAAAGCAACGTGTCCAGTAAAGCTGGTTACACTAAGAAAAGGGGCGGAGCTTCTAAAACTTTTTAATCCGAGAACAACTCTGAATTCCGAGTTCGGAGATAACGGAATGTCCTTCAGGTCTTCAAGTCAAGTGGTGATTCTGTTCATGCCTGTCCTGCTTTCTTGGCCTTTGGGTGAGGGGGGGGTGGGGGGGGGGGGGGGGGGGGGGGGGGTGCTCGCCTGAAGGACTGTGGGGGAGGAGCCTCTCGGGGTATTTCATACATTCATATGCATGCAACCTTCCTATTCCAAGTGCCTGGGATCTATTTACACGGCGATAATCGCAAAGAAGTCTCTGCTGGCCCAAAAAAGTCTCAACAAGAGGAGATAGGCAGAAAAAACTTTTGGCAGAACGGTTCCGTTGTCCACCGCGAGAAATGGACGACAGCAGGGATGAAACGGACCTCAAATCATCACTACTGGGAAAAGTAACTGCAACACATGAACACGGCACAGGTAGGAATTCAAGTACGTCCCTGAAGGAGCAAAATACATGTTGTACTTCACAGGGGCACATGGGGAAAAAAAGCACAAAAAAAAAGAAGAAGAAGAGTACAGCTGATTTGATCCCTTGGCGTTTAGGCGTTGGGCAGCTGTTTCCTGTAAAGAGAACTCGTCATAACTACAGGGAAGCAAGACAAGAAAGCACAAGTTCACATCTGCGACCATCGGTGTGACACTTTGTGCAATCAGTCCCGTCGGTCACTTAAAAAAAAAAAAAAAAAAAAATGGAACCTATTCCAAATACTTTAGTATCAACCAATCGGTTATCAAATCACAAGTTAAGTGCTCTATTCTTATATTTTGCTCTATTAAATGGCTATTTCCACAGTCAGTATATGCGATGGCTCAGACGGTGGTTCAGTGACGTGACGGGACAAGTTTTAGTCTACAAGTGATCGACTGAGCATAAACGACGGAGCGGTGGAGCAGTGGTTGTGCTTGGCGTGACCTCCGTCGGTGAAACCTCACTGAACCCCCCCCCCCCCCCTCCAACCGTTCTGAAAAGGTCCAGTGTGAATGAACGAAGATCACTTCCTGGGGTGGAAGACCATGAGCGGCCGGTCCTCGATCTTCTGCCACGGACTCTTCTTGTTCTCGTCTTTGTCGTCGGGGTCGTCCTCGGGACTGGTCATGGAGTCGCGGCGGTTCTCGCTGTTGCTGCTGCGGCTGCTGTTGACCCGGCTGCGCCCTCTCCTCGGGATGGTGGATCCCCTGGAGGACGGGCCTTCATCCAGGAGAGGGGTGAGGGAGTTCTCCTCGGGCGAGACCGGGCGTCCCTCACTGCTGCTGGGCTCGCTGTGGTCCGGGTAGGCCAGCTTGGAGTAGCTCTTTCCGCCGCCGCCGACCCCGTGGCTCTTCCTTCCCCCCGTGCCCCAGCGCTCGTCTTTTCCCTTCCGGTTGACGCCCGACTTCCGCTCCTGTGCCTCCAGGGGCGGCTCGAGGTTGACGTCCCGTGGAATGCCGCTGGACCCGCCTCCGAACACGCCTCCGAAGCTGCCGCCTCCGCCGCCGCTCAGGTCGTTTCCGGCATCGATGTAGGAGTGTCTGACGTGCGCGTTGTTGCGTCCGTCCAGGGAGATGAACCAGGCCCGCGGGTGCTGCTTCACGCCCAGCTCCAGCAGCTTCTTTTCCGTCAGAGCCTGAAGCTCGCCGTTCATCTGGGCCATGGTGGAGTCATTGAAGAGCACCGGGATGGTCACGGGCCCCCCGGAGGAGTCGGACGCCCAGCTGGGCTCCTCGGAGTCGTCGCCCTGGGAGCCGCCTTGCTGCTGCTGGCCCTGTTTCTGGGAGTGGTGGTGGTGGTGATGCGAGCCTCCGCCCATCTGGGCCCCGTCTTTGTCTTGTTCCTTCGGGTCTTTGCCGTCTTTACCGGAGAACTCGGACGGCAGGCGCATGTAGTGGGCGGGGATGACCAGGGTGGGCACCATGCTCCTGTACATGTTCTCCTTCATCTGGTCGATGGAGCTGCAGAAGATGATCTGTCCCGGCTGGGTGTTCAGGGAGGTGGGCCGCGCCAGGCTGTCCGCCGCCGCCGCAGAGTATTCCGGAGGCTTGTCGGATTGGCTCGGCACGTAGCCCTGGAAGCGAGGAGGCGACGGCGGGTCGGAGGAGTACCCTCGATTGTCGTTGGCATTGTGGTTCCTGTGATAGTCGGACTCTTTTCCCTCTTTGGGGCTGTAGCTCCGGCTGTAGTCGTCGTGCAGCAGAGGGTTGTCCAGGTTGTTGGTTTCTGTCGCTCTGGTCACCTTCATGGGGAAACTCTCTCCCCGTTGAGAACCGGAGGCGTTTTTTCCCTTCGAGTGCCGCAGCATGTGAGCAGGGACGTGCTTGGTCAAGTCGTCTTTGGAATTCTGGTAATCCCGCGACGGAGACATTTCGGATTTGTCATTGGAGGGTCCCGACTCAACGTGGCCTCCGCAGATGAGATTGAGGCGCGAGGTGGACGTGCCCTGGTCCCTCTTGGCGCCGTTCAGATTGGACATGTGGGGCTTGCCTTGCTGCCGACGAGGCTTCAGACACTTCCGCCTGGAAGGTAAACAGAGGGAGGTCGGACAACAAAAACAACGAAGCGCTGGAAGCTGTGATTGCCAAATCAAATCAAACCAAATCGAACAGTTTAAAACAGAAATCTCAAAGTGAGAGCCGTGTCCTACGCTCGCCACACCTGCAGTAGTAGAGCAGCACGCAGAGCAGGATGAGCACCAGCAGGGCCAGCGAGCCCAGGATGGACAGCAGGAACAGGGTGTGGTAGGTGGTGATGTCCCTCAGGCCCGGGTGAGAAAGACCGAACCCTGCGAGACGGCACAGAACGTCACGTTCCATTTCAACTCTATCGTTCTTGCGCGGCTAAACATCGGTAGATGTGTTTCGTAAATAAGTCACAAACATGCACTTCATGATAGAACCACAGATCCGCCACCTGATTCAAAGTGACCGATCAGTTGTTGCATACCGACGCCTGACTTTGGGCAATAGGCCAGTTTTACTGGGAAAACACTGTTGCGTCCTCGACTCAGCATGTGGTTGGTTCGGGTTCGGAAGCACTAAACTCGTTTATCAGGAGAAGCATGGCGTCCATCATTCTCGTTGCGAGCTCTTCTATATTTACAGGACATCTGGTACGCGAGGCTTTTAAGTTGAGTGCAGCTTCCTGCCCGAGTCAAACGGTCCCCGGGGGACGATCCAGAGTCCGACTTCGTCTGAAAGCTACGTCCAGAAATGGACATGACTCGTCAACCGGGACTGGACCTGCTCTGTGTTTCGCACCACGTGAGGGATTGATTGTATGTTTGAATGACTTTTTATTTCTGGAGAAAGCGGAGCTATATGTCCAACATGCTCACGGCAGGGGGTCTGCACCGCGCAACAACCGACACTGAAGGGAGTGAGGGAGGACGCTACCTGAGGACGACGGGAAGGCAGCCAGCCAGTAACCCATCTGAGGAACCACAACGTTCCACACGAACTGAGAACCGTCCTTCTTGATGTATCCCGTCCCGCTGCGAACCCAAAGTCCTGCAGGGAGCCACAGAACCATCACCGGATAATCCAACAATTCTCAATGGGAAGATGTGAGTTAATAGAGGAGGAACATGCTCTATGATCTCCTCCAGGATGGGATTAACCCTCAGTGACTGTTCAGACGTTGGTCTCACCAGTCCGGGGCTGGTACAGCCAGGCCGGGACGCTTGTGGCCGCCCGGTTCCGAGTGTCGGACGGCAGCGGCACCGAGACGTGGATCGGGTCAGAGACCTGGACGGTGCCGCCGTCTCTGTCCAGCAGCTGGATGCTGACCACCGCCAGCGCCGTCAGGTCGGTCCAGCCTGTCTCTGCACCTGGAACCAGAAGCGCCGGCTGCTATAAGCAGGGTCGCGGAGGAGCCGGGTCAGGGTCTGAGGGACCCACCTGAGCTGTTGGTCTCCTGGCCCAGCAGGAACGGGAAGCCCCCGATCTCATACTGGCTCCGGGCCGTGGTCAGCGCCGCCGACAGCGACGTGTAGTTGGAGCCGGCCGGCAGCTGGATGGACTTCCTCTGCAGCTGCACCAGCGGCTGGTTACGAGCTCCTGAGAGACACAAACCACCAGAGTCAAGACCAGCAGCAAGACCAGCAACAAGACCAGCAACAAGACGGTTCTGGATTAAAGTCAACCTGAACTCTGACTAATAGTTCAGTTTCTGCAACAGCGAAGCAGGAAAGAACATCTGGATTACCTGGAGAGCCCGACAACACCTGGAGGACGTCATCGTAGAGGATCAGGGTTCCTGGTCTCTGCACCAGCAGGTACAAGCTGACGGAGGCGTAGACTGAAACACCAACCAGGCGAAACAGTGTTAAATACACCAGTAACATGATGGCCGTGAGGGTGGAGGTGATGAAGGAGGTTAGGGTGGATCTGATGATGGAGGTTAGGGTGGATGTGATGATGGATTTGAGGGTAGATGTGAGGGTGGAGGTGATGATGGAGGTTTGGGTGGAGGTGATGATGGATTTGAGGGTAGATGTGAGGGTGGAGGTGATGATGGAGGTTTGGGTGGAGGTGATGATGGATTTGAGGGTAGATGTGAGGGTGGAGGTGATGATGGAGGTTTGGGTGGAGGTGATGATGGATTTGAGGGTAGATGTGAGGGTGGAGGTGATGATGGAGGTGAGGGTGGAGGTGATGATGGATGTGATGATGGAGATGAAGGTGGAGGTGATGATGGAGGTTTCGGTGGAGGTGGTGATGGATTTGAGGGTAGATGTGAGGGTAGAGGTGATTATGGAGGTGAGGGTGGATGTGATGATGGAGGTGAGGGTGAATGTGATGACGGAGGTGAGGGTGAATGTGATGACGGAGGTGAGGGTGGAGATGATGATGGATTTGAGGGTTGATGTGAGGGTGAATGTGATGACGGAGGTGAGGGCGGATGTGAGGGTGGAGATGATGATGGACGTGAGGGTGGATGTGATGATGGAGGTGAGGGTGGATGTGATGATTGAGGTGATGATGGAGGTTTGGGTGGCGGCGATGATGGATTTGAGGGTCGATGTGATGATGGAGGTGAGGGTGGATGTGATGATGGAGGTGAGGGTGGAGGTGATGCCGGAGGGGAGGGTGGAGGAGTGACCAGACTCACGGGGGATGCGGCTGGAGTGCCAGGGCACTGAGTTGGTGACGTAGTCGTGTTTGGAGGCGGTGATGATGACCCAGCTCCCTGCTCGGTACGAGAAGCTCAGCCGCACCACGCCGTCGCCGCCGGCCTGGCTGGACGCCAAGACGGTCTGATTCCCGTGGACGTCCACCTGAGCGCCGGCCAGCGGGGACAAGTCGCTGTTGTCGAACACCTGGACTTTAATCTGAACCTCTGAGGAAACAAAAGGTCAAAGACTCACGTTTAATAACCAAGGTTTACCAAGACGCCACAAGTAACTGATTACTGGTTTAGAGTAGTGCAACTAGTTAGTTACAGTGAAAGTATCTTCCTCCTCTAACATCCAGATTATAGAGCATCTTCCTCCTCTAACATCAGATTATAGAGCATCTTCCTCCTCTAACATCAGATTATAGAGCATCTTCCTCCTCTAACATCAGATTATAGAGCATCTTCCTCCTCTAACATCAGATTATAGAGCATCTTCCTCCTCTAACATCAGATTATAGAGCATCTTCCTCCTCTAACATCAGATTATAGAGCATCTTCCTCCTCTAACATCAAATTATAGAGCATCTTCCCCCTCTAACATCAGATTATAGAGCATCTTCTTCTAACACCAGATTATAGAGCATCTTCCTCCTCTAACATCAGATTATAGAGCATCTTCCTCCTCTAACATTGGATTATAGAGCATTTTCCTCCTCTAACATCAGATTATAGAGCATATTCCTCCTCCAATCCAGATTATAGAGCATTTCGTCCTGTAATATCCAGATTATAGAGCATCGTCCTCCTCTAACACAAGATTACAGAGCATCTTCCTCCTCTAACATCAGATTATAGAGCATCTTCCTCCTCTAACATCAGATTATAGAGCATCTTCCTCTACTAATGTAACTTAAAAGTAACACGACTCTAATAAAGTAACTAAATATCTAAATTATCAAAAGTAAATTGAAAACTTTAAAAATGAGTGTAGTTTATGTTTTTTAACGTTGTTTATTAATTTGAGAAAACAACAATTTGTGTCACTTTGTAAACAAAAACGAGTGAGACTGCACTCAGTAATCGTTTCCTGTGGAGGAGGATTACAGTTACAATGATGATGATGATGATGATGAGGCAGTCTGAAGTCATCTCACTCACTCACACACACACACACACACACACACACACACACACACACACACACACACACACACACACACACACACACACACACACACACACAAACACAGAGAGTGTTTTTCAGCTGCGGTACATTTTGTTTCTCTCCTCTCTTCCCGGACACTGGATGTGGGTCACGCTGGGGGACGTTGCCATGGTTACAGGCCGACTCTCTAAAAGCCGCCTTGTTGTTATTGTTGTTGTTGTTGCTGTTGAGCCTCGTCCACACCGCCACATCCTCTCACAGCCCTGCGGTTCTCCAGACGCGCTGTGATTTTTAATGAAGTGCACCATGTGTCTCCACGCTGGATCATACATGGACGATGCGTTCAGGTGCATCACGTAACTCTGCCATCCGGGCCTGACCAGAGGAAAATCTCTATCAGCAGGGGGGCGGGGTGTGTGTATGTGGGGGGGCTCAACCCCCCCTTAATGTGACAGGAGCCCCTTTAAAACATGATTTGTGAATTTATTTCTCTCTAAAATTCTATTTTTTATCCCATTTCTTTGTTTTCAAGGTGCCTGTATTTGACACCGACCACCTGCCGTACAACATATCCGCACTGAATCTCATGTTTTTGTCTCATATTTCTACGAGGGACTGACGAAGGGGAGGACCGGCGCTGATTTTGGTTCCACCGGTTACAAATATAAATATATAATATAAATATTTGTTTACATTTCGCTGTATTTTTGCACCTGAATGTCTCATTCAGCCATTTTCATTTGCAAGGATAGAGACAATTTTTTTTAAACGTTTTAAATAAGTAACGTTTCATCCGTTTTGGCGGCTCCAGGTTGTCCTGGGAGGAGACGCCTCCCGTCTTCAGGGGACACTCGTCCTCTTCCGGCGTCCCTCCATCAGGGGTTCACGGTTGCGTTCACATCCCCACAGTTTGATCCGGACCGGAGTCCCCACTGCACGCCACCGCGGTGTACTCGAGTAAATGTACTCGAGTAAATGTACTCGGGGTCACGCCGTGACCGTCCAGGCAGGCGTGAATAATGTATCCAGATTACATAACGCTGGTGGCTCGTCTCCGCAGAGCCCGACTCCTCCAGGCATGAAGACGAAGATGACGATGATGATGATGGTGAGGATGATCAACAATGGCTCACATGCAGGTCTGGTTTCCAGGGACCAGGTCTGGTTTGGAGGGGAGGCCTGCTCCACCATCACACCTCCAGACCTGATGTCAGGTGGGAGATAGAACCATCCACCCCCCCCCCCCCCCCCCCCCCTCCACCCATCCTCCTCCACCCCCTCCACCCTGCATCCAGGTCGCATTGCTGCAGAGCATCGACGCTTTTCTGCACAAAAGCAATAAACCCCCTCCTCCTCCTCCTCCCTCCTCCCTCCACCCTCCTCCTCCACCTCCACCACCGCCCCTCCCTCGGTCTCCCCCCGGGTCGTTGTCTCACCGAAAGCGGCCTGGTCCGGGACGGCCTTGGCCCACACGGCCTCCCACAGCGCGCAGACCCCGACCCAGACCAGCACACGGGAGACGCGGATCGCAGGCATCCTGCAGCGGCTACATCTCCTCCAGGCTGCTCCGCCCGGGGTGTGTCGGTGCTCCGAGCCGCTCCGCACGGCGACCGACGGGGGTCCTCCTCGGTGCTTGGGTGTGGATGCGCTGACCGGTGTCCCCACACCCCGGATCCACAGACCCCTGATCCGCAGACTGGATCCTCGGACTGGATCCGCGCCGCCGCCGCCGCTGCTGAGACTCGCCTTGTTTGTATTGTCTGAGGCTGAAGGAGAGGCGATGCTGCCCCCTGCTGGTCGTCCGAGGAACTGCAGCTTCAACTGCACGCTGACGATGGATAGATGGATAGATAGATAGATAGATAGATAGATAGATAGATAGATAGATAGATAGATAGATAGATAGATAGATAGATAGATAGATAGATAGATAGATAGATGATAGATAGACATGGATATGGATAGATAGATAGATAGATAGATAGATAGACATGTATATGGATAGATACATAGATAGATAGATGATAGATAGATAGATAGATAGATTGATAGATAGATAGATAGATAGAAACAAATAAGCAATAAACAAAACGCAAATAAATAAATAAACACAAAAAACAAATAAACCATACAACGTAAATAAATAAAAAATTAATGAATAAATAAAATAATAATAATAAATAAATAAATAAATACAAATAAATAAACAAAATTAAACAACTTAGGTATTTTTTTAATTCCGTGTCTCTGTTGTCGTTTAGTTTCTCTCATTTAAAATGTCTTTTCTCATCACCTCTCATCTCACAGTCACTTCTTTTCTTTTACTAAACTTTTCTTTTATTAAAAAAGAGGCTGGTGGTGACGGAGGCTGGTTGTGGTTGGAGGCTGGTTGTGACGGAGGCTGGTTGTGGTTGGAGGCTGGTTGTGGATGGAGGCTGGTGGTGATGGAGACTGGTGGTGACGGAGGCTGGTGGTGACGGCGGCTGGTGGTGATGGAGGCTGGTTGTGGTTGGAGGCTGGTTGTGACGGAGGCTGGTTGTGGATGGAGGCTGGTGGTGATGGAGGCAGGTGGTGACGGAAGCTGGTGGTGATGGAGGCTGGTGGTGACGGAGGCTGGTGGTGATGGAGGCTGGTGGTGACGGAAGCTGGTGGTGATGGAGGCGGGTTGTGGATGGAGGCTGGTTGTGGTTGGAGGCTGGTGGTGACGGAGGCTGGTTGTGGTTGGAGGCTAGTGGTGGATGGAGGCTGGTGGTGACGGAGGCTGGTGGTGATGGAGACCGGTGGTGACAGAGGCTGGTGGTGACGGAGGCAGGTGGTGATGGAGGCTGGTTGTACATGGAGGCTGGTGGTGATGGAGGCTGGTGGTGATGGAGACTGGCTGTGGATGGAGGCTGGTGGTGATGGAGGCGGGTGGTGACGGAGGCTGGCTGTGGATGGAGGCTGGTGGTGATGGAGGCTGGTTGTGGTTGGAGGCTGGTGGCGATGAAGGCTGGTTGTGGATGGAGGCAGGTGGTGATGGAGGCTGGTGGTGACGGAGGCTGGTGGTGATGGAGGCTGGTGGTGATGGAGGCTGGTTGTGGTTGGAGGCTGGTGGTGATGGAGGCAGGTGGTGATGGCGGCTGGTGGTGACGGAGGCAGGTGGTGATGGAGGCTGGTTGTGGATGGAGGCTGGTGGTGATGGAGGCAGGTGGTGATGGAGGCTGGTGGTGACGGAGGCTGGTGATGATGGAGACTGGTTGTGATGGAGGCAGGTGGTGATGGAGGCAGGTGGTGACGGAGGCGGGTTGTGGATGGAGGCTGGTTGTAGACGGAGGCTGGTGGTGATGGAGACCGGTGGTGACGGAGGCTGGTGGTGATGGAGGCTGGTTGTGGATGGAGGCAGGTGGTGATGGAGGCTGGTGGTGACGGAGGCGGGTTGTGGATGGAGGCTGGTGGTTGTGGATGGAGGCTGGTTGTAGACGGAGGCTGGTGGTGATGGAGGCTGGTTGTGGATGGAGGCAGGTGGTGATGGAGGCAGGTGGTGACGGAGCTCCAGATCGTTAGTTTGTTTCACACGGGGAGAGTGGAGCTCTGCGGAGGCGGAGGATTATCAGGATGAAGCAGGACGAAACGCCTCTCAGCTCAGAAACTTCTGGAGGCTTTTTTTTTTATTCTGTGACTGTTTGAACCCAAACTTTTATTTTCCCACCAGTTTTCAGTCCAACAACAACAACAACAACAGATCTTCTATTTTCAAAACAAAGCAGATGGAAGCAGCTGAACCTCTAATCTGTCGCCGGGACTCTCAGATCATAATCTCATCCTATCGACTCACAAACTCTCTAAACAAAGATACAAGAGATCATATAGACTCACCGGATTAACGGATTATAGATCCAGAAGTCAGAGTCACAACCTGGAAGAAGAACTGAGATTTTATCTTCAAACTGTTTGAACGAGTCGTGAATCGTTTGTCATGAAACTGAGAGAGGTGATTATATCTTTCACCAGGAGGGGGCGACAGAGAAACATGAACTAGATAGATAGATAGATAGATAGATAGATAGATAGATAGATAGATAGATAGATAGATAGATAGATAGATAGAACTGATTATTCTCATTATAATTCATTATAGTGCTTTTACATAGTTTATGTTGTTTTTTTGGTGTAAATTTTCAAATATTTGGCGTCTTTGTGTCCCTTTTCATTCGATTGTGGCTGATTTATTCAATTTGTCTCTATGACGTCACTTAAAAAAAAAAAATCAAGCTTTTAAATGTTGAGTCCCTTGATATTTCTAAATAAAAAATATTTTTTGAATTGATTTAGATTCTATTTGTTTTTCTGCAGCGGCAGTTTGACGGCTGCATGGTGGCGGAGCGGCCAGCAGGGGGCAGTGCGGAGCTGAGCAGCTCCTTCTCCTGCTGTTTGTGACCTTTTGTCACAATGCACTTGTCAAAGCCCCCCACCCCCCCCCACCACCCCTCCACCACCACCCCATCCTCACCATCAGCACCCGGCGCTCCAGGCTGTGAGGGACGCGATGGGGGGATGCCACCCTCACCTCCTCCCCCCTGGGGGGGTGGAGGGGGGTTGGGGGGGGGGATTTACACCGACTAATAACATTTCTGACAAATATGAAATATGGCAGATAATTGGTAGTTTGAGGTAATCTATCCTACTAGTTAATGTATTTCCAGATTTGGATAATCCCCCTTTTATGAACAAATGATTTAAAGTCTAAGTCTTTGGGGAGGTGGGGGCTGGGGGGGTGGGGGGGGGATTGGATGCTATTGATCCCTACTGAGACCGTTCTCAATCTGCCTCAACTCAATAACGGCTCCGGTCTTTTGCAATTTCACGTCTGGTAATAACTGGGTTGAACAAAAAAAAAAACAACCGTTTTCACTCATAAGAGCTCCAGATGTTCTCCAGATGTTCTCTCTCTATAGATTATTTCTGTTTCGACGCCGAATCGGAGCCAAAAGCAAATGTTTCATATCCAATTATTGCTTCCATTTATCCGATGTAGAATCACGGATCTGGCGGGTTTACCGGCACGGCGGCCGTGACGTCAGGCAGCTTCACGCGTAATACCGGGAATTAAGGGGGGATCTGGGGGGATCTGGGGGGGGGGGGGCCTTATTTACTCTGTCTTTTTCTCTTTTTATGAGTCTCAACTTCAATTTCCATCCATAGATCCAGAATTGATTAATCAATTAGACTCGGTAATATTAGTTCAAGAATTAAACTCAGCTTAACTAAAGACTCCATGAGTTTTAAGTCGTTTGAGCCAGAATTCCCACTAAAAACAACAAGTCCAGCTATTTCCTCCCGACAGACGCTCGTTTCCACTCCCACTATATATTCCAGCACCTCTCCCACGATTAACGGTATTATTAGGACCCGCACAGATTTAGAATTATTGTTGTTTGCGCTGCTGATCTGTTGATAAACGTCACAAATCCAGTAAAAGCGCGTCCCGTTATTGTTTTATTCTTCTGTTACCGTGTCACTAAATAAACAGAAATCTCAATATCTGACATTCCCTTTTTTGAATTCAGGGTTTCTTCTTGTTAAAATAACCAGATCGTTCTAATCTCTTTACTCTGAAACTTTCCTTCCCCTCTTCGCTCAGATTATTATTATTATTATTATTTAATAAAAGAGGCTCCCGCCCTCGTTGTTTTGATTTGGAGAATAAAAACAGTCAAGATGAATGATTTCTGTTTTGGTTTTATAAACGTGTTTTACTTATTTCCTTACTTTTGTATAGTTTTTGTAGTTTTTTTTCTTCATTGTCCATTTGGTCTACTTTTTTTGGGTAATTGTTCTTAAGAATAATAATAAATGACTGATTGTGTATCTAAACATGTTAATGCCTTGTTTTTGGATACACTTTTCCTTTTAATTTTTTTTTATATCATTCTGTTTTAATATAAAACATTCAATAACATCAAGGAAAAAAATGTATCTTATAAATTTGAATGAAAAGGAGCAGAAAGGAAAAAATAAGTCTAATAGAGTCTGCCTCCTGGCTTTCATAGGATATTAATTAACTAAACACATAATACAAATAAACAAAAGCTGCAGGCTTTTCTACATTTCTACCAAATTTCAAAACGACCCACAAAACAAACAAAACCAAAACACATAATGAGGATTGAAATGCCTGAGAGAAAACAACGTGATCATGAAGAGGCACAAAGTGGAATAGTAATGTAATAAATGAACAAATAAAATAACCAAAAAAGTCAATAGAACGAGAAATAAACCAATAAATCTAAAGCGGGCGAGTCCAAACAGACACAAAACCACTGGAATGACCACAAAGGGTGAAAAGCAGCAAAGAGACAAGATGAGACGTGTGTGTGTGTGTGTGTGTGTGTGTGTGTGTGTGTGTGTGTGTGTGTGTGTGTGTGTGTGTGTGTGTGTGTGTGTGTAATTAACGCGTGTCCGCTAAGCAGGCTGGCGGCTCCTTGAGTCTGGGTGTCATGTCCGCCGGGGGGGAAGAGTTATTTTTAGCCGTTTGGTCTTTGATTAAAACACGAGTCTCCAGGTGACCTTCACACCTGCTGCAGGACGCCGAGGCTGCGGCGCTCCTGCTGACACGCTGCGTCAGTTCTGCTCCAACCAGGCCTCCACCCGAACACCCCGTCAACCCCGTCACCCCGATGGTTATTCTCACCAGATCCCAGAAACTCGCTTCATTTCTCATGGAAGACAATCTTTATTTGTCCCTGAGTTTCTCACCCAGCAGGGGGTCCTGATGCCACTGCGGCACCGTGCAAGCAAATCCTCCACCCTTTCTCCACCCCCCCCTCCCTCCACCAGTCACCGATTGGTTGAGGCTCCCGGGATTCGACACCTTGGAATGCCCCCACCGAACCGAAAGCCTTCAGGGAGATTCTCTCTAAGGGTTCAATCCACATGACGAAACCCCCCCCCCCCCCCGATCTTTTGTCCCCCCCAGACTTTTACCAATAAACCTCCGTCCACACGTCACTTCAGGACATGTAGTACACCTGCCAGGCCTTTAGGGGCGCTGTGACTCACCAAACACGCCAAAAACGCAGAAAACAACAGAGTACATAGAACTTTAGGAGTAGATTCCTGCTCGTAAACCTAAATATAACTCTAGTTCTATAGGTCTACACTGCTGCTCCTCCGTCAGTAGCTTCTACGGCGATTTGATGACATCACAGACCGCGTCTTCGCCGACGAGCCGGGGTTTTAGAATTTCCCCATTCTGGGACCCGCGTTAAAAAAAAACCTGTTTTCACGCTTCTGAAACCGCCTCGTGTGGACGACAGGCCAGAAACATCTGGATCAGGTGAACCGGGTTCCTGGTGTGGACGACAGGCTAGAAACATCTGGTTCAGGTGAACCAGGTTCCTGGTGTGGACGAAGGGCCAGAAACATCTGGTTCAGGTGAACCAGGTTCCTGGTGAGGACGACAGGCCAGAAACATCTGGTTCAGGTGAACCTGGTTCCTGGTGTGGACGACAGGCCAGAAACATCTGGTTCAGGTGAACCAGGTTCCTGGTGTGGACGACAGGCTAGAAACATCTGGTTCAGGTGAACCAGGTTCCTGGTGTGGACGAAGGGCCAGAAACATCTGGTTCAGGTGAACCAGGTTCCTGGTGAGGACGACAGGCCAGAAACATCTGGTTCAGGTGAACCTGGTTCCTGGTGTGGACGACAGGCCAGAAACATCTGGATCAGGTGAACCGGGTTCCTGGTGTGGACGACAGGCTAGAAACATCTGGTTCAGGTGAACCAGGTTCCTGGTGTGGACGAAGGGCCAGAAACATCTGGTTCAGGTGAACCAGGTTCCTGGTGAGGACGACAGGCCAGAAACATCTGGTTCAGGTGAACCTGGTTCCTGGTGTGGACGACAGGCCAGAAACATCTGGTTCAGGTGAACCAGGTTCCTGGTGTGGACGACAGGCCAGAAACATCTGGTTCAGGTGAACCAGGTTCCTGCTTCAGGTGATCCTGGTTCCTGGTGAGGACGACAGGCCAGAAACATCTGGTTCAGGTGAACCTGGTTCCTGGTGTGGACGACAGGCCAGAAACATCTGGTTCAGGTGAACCAGGTTCCTGGTGAGGACGACAGGCCAGAAACATCTGGTTCAGGTGAACCTGGTTCTTGGTGAGGACGACGGGCCAGAAACATCTGGTTCAGGTGAACCTGGTTCTTGGTGTGCACGGACCCTAAAAGCTTTGATCTCCCGTCGTCAGGCTGAATTGAGGCTTTGATCAGAGTAAAGATTCCTGCAGAACGTCGATCTATTTCTTTCCATCTTATTCGTTCACTCCGGTCTTCAGTGAGAAGCTCCAGACGGAGCGAAGCTCCTGTCAGCGATGATCCATCGGCGACGTCCCTCCGTCTCCGGTGAAGGACGGAGTTCCTATCAAATGACAGCAGGAGAAATAACATGCGGACCAACGGAGGGATGGAAGTATTGATCCACACAGGAAGAGTAATTAAATAGGAGGTGATGGACGAGTCTGGGAAGTGTCAATGTTCAGTCTGCCTCCATCCCCACAGACAGGATGGAGGGATGGAGGGAGGGAGGGATGGTAATGGATGGATGGGGGATGTATGGTAATGGATGGATGGATAATGGATGGATGATGAATGGATGGATGGATGATGAATGGATGGGTGGATGATTGACGGATGGATGAATGATGGATGGATGGATAATAGATAGATGATGAATGGATGGATGATGGATGGGTGGACAAATGGATTATGGATGGATGGATGGATGGATGATGAATGATGATGGATGGATGGATGGACAAATGGATGATGAGTGGATGAATGATGGATGGATAATGGATAGAAGATGAATGGATGGATGATGAATGGATGGATGGATGAATGATGGATGGATAATGGATGGATGATAATAGATAGATGATGAATGGATGGATGATGGATGGATGGATGAATAATGGATAGATGATGAATGGATGGATGGATGATGGATGAATGATGGATGGATGAATAATGGATAGATGATGAATGATGGATGGATGATTGACGGATGGATGATTGACGGATGGATGAATGATGAATGGATGACTGATGGCTGAATTAAAAAGCAGTCATTTAGACGAAGTCGCTTCCTGTTTGTCTTCGGAGACGTTCGTGTTTCCCAGTATTTCCCCGCCGCTCCTCCTCGGCCTCCCGCCTCGTTATCGCCGCCGCCGCGGCGTAATTCCAGGTTTACACGAGACCCATCAGCCGCCACGGCGCCGCGACAAGCGTTCGCAGATTGCAATTTCATCCCGCTTGTCATCGTTTCACCGAGGCGGCGCCGCCTCCGCCGCCGTAAATGTCAGCGGTGTGAAATGACGACGTCCGAAATCGCTCAAAACCGGAGCGCGTTATCCCTCCCCGGGCGCCATTGTCTGCAGTAATCCCGCTTTTGACGGGGGTAAATTAAACGGCGGCGTGCCGCGCGGTCCCGCTGAAGAGCCGGCGTGTTGAATGTCACGGCCGCGGACGAGGACGAGGACGTGGACGTGGACGAGGACGAGGACGAGGACGAGTGCGGTGACAAAGGAGAACCGCGCTCTCCACAAAGGTTAGCGGAACCTGTGAGCACAGGCCCGTCTTTGTCAGTGGCCTCATTAACATGCGGCTCCTGAACGCCACACAAACCACCGCCACCGCCGCCGCCGCCACTTTTCCAGGGTCTGTCACAAAATCAATAGCCCCCGGGGGGGGGGGCGGAGGGCGATAACTCAGCCCCGACCCGGCTCAAGGCCTCTGCCGTTTACAGCCTGGAACATCTGGACGGGTCGTCGACGTGGAACCGTAAACACCGTAAACACGCCGTGTCAGGAGAGGCGCCGCCGCCGCCGCCGCTTCCTGCCGGAGCAGATTACGCAATAATGTGAAAGACGAAATGGTTTATTAAATGATAAGTGTGTCCGAGGACAACGTTTTGTTTTGTGAATATTTATGCAGCGAAATGTAATTTACGGTAGAAAAAGGTCACTCGGGACTGTTTTAGTGTTTCAGTTACATTCTGAGGATGAAGATCTACTAGAGATTTGACTTTTAATGTGAAAGTCTCAGTATTTCTCACACAGATAAGTGGCAATAGCATTAGCATGTATCGTCATTGTAGAGCGTCTTCCTTCCTCAACGTCTAAATTATAGAGCATCTTCCCCCTCTAACATCAGATTATAGAGCATCTTCCCCCTCTAACACCAGATTATAGAGCATCTTCCCCCTCTAACATCAGATTATAGAGCGTCTTCCTCCCCTAGCATCAGATTATAGAGCATCTTCCTCCTCTAACACAGATTATAGAGCATCTTCCTCCTCTGGCACAGATTATAGAGCATCTTCCTCCTCTGACACAGATTATAGAGCATCTTCCTCCTCTAACACAGATTATAGAGCATCTTCCTCCTCTAACATCAGATTATAGAGCATCTTCATCCTCTAACACAGATTATAGAGCATCTTCCTACTCTAACACAGATTATAGAGCATCTCCATCCTCTAACATCCAGATTATAGAGCATCTTCCTCCCCCAGCGTCTAGATTATAGAGCATCTTCCTCCTCTAACATCAGATTATAGAGCATCTTCCTCCTCCAACATTCAGATTATAGAGCATCTCCCTCCCCTAACATCAGATTATAGAGCATCTTCCTCTAGAGCTTCTTCCAGAGTTGACAGCTCAGTTAATATGTCACAGCACCATCACAATCATAGAGTTTAGGCGAAGCATTAAAAAAAAAAAAAAAAACCCAACAGTAACTCGTTTCTTCATAATCCCAGTAACTCATGTAACTCTAGTTACAGTTACTCTAGAGAGTCCAGAGCGTCGTCCTCGATCGGGACGGGTGCTTGTGGTTTCCTGCCCCGACGCCCCGCGGGGATCGTTCCTGCGCGTGTTTTTTTTTTTTTTTTGGCAGCGTTGTGTTTGTTGTGGTTGGGCGGCTCTGGCAGAGTCGCCGGTCGTGAACAGATGTGAACAAAAAAAACAAAAAACTCAACAAACAAGAATCGGCAGGCGGTTTCTGGGTCAGACACTTTTCCCCGAGTCTCCTCTGCGCCGGAGCTTTGAAGTTCGCTCTGCGATTGGATCACTTTCATTTGGGGATATTTCCACGCTGGCGGCCCGGCGCGTTTAAGAACCACTGAAGAGATTTTGACGAAGTAATTTGAAGTGGAGTTCTGGCGTCCTCACTTGTTCCCGCGGCAACGGAGGCGAGGGTACCCACAAAACTTTCTCCACTTCTGGGGGCGTCCCGATTCCGCGACATCGGTATGTGGGTAGCCTGTATCCATGACCACCTTACTGCTACCTGTGCACCTCTCCTGCCTCCCGCCCATAGTTTCTATAAACACTAGATGACGACGTGCCTACAGCGCCGCCATCTTGGAAGGTCACCCGCTCGAGCGAAACATAAAGATCCCGGGTTAGAAAATCCATGAAAACAATCGTAGCTCGCTTGCTCGTCCACGTAGCAACACAATGAGTAGCCTCATGTTAAAGCTGGGTAAAGCTCTATGCTGTGGAAACCTCCTGGGGGGGGGGGGGGGGACTCGCGGGGTCCCCGAGGGTCCACCCCTCCCCTGCCTCCCCCCCCGGCCGTCCCTCTTCTAAAATTAGGTCTTATTTGTGTCTTCCTCCTCTTCACCAGGACCCTTCACCAGGAGTCGTCATCGGTACCCTTCATCAAGACTCTTCATCCTCTTCATTGGGACGCTTCATCCTCTTCATCAGGATTCTTCATCCTCTTCATCGGGAGTCTTCATCAGGAATCTTCCTCCTCTTCACCAGGAGTCTTCATTGGTACCCTTCATCAAGACTCTTCATCCTCTTCATCAGGACGCTTCATCCTCTTCATCGGTACCCTTCATCAGGACTCTTCATCGGGACTTTTCATCCTCTTCATCAAGACTCTTCACCTTCTTCATTGGGACGCTTCATCCTCTTCATCAGGACCCTTCATCCTCTTCATCGGGACTCTCCATCAGGACTCTTCATCGAGACTCCCCATCAGAACTCTTCATCGGGACTTTTCATCCTCTTCGTCAGGACTCTTCATTGGGACTCTTCATTGGGACTCTTCACCTTCATCGGGATGCTCCATCAGAACTCTTCATCGGGAATCTTCATCAGGACTCTTCAGCAGAACTCTTCATTGAGACTCTTCATCAGGACTCTCCATCGGAACTTTCCATCGGGACTCTTCATTGGGATGCTCCATCAGAACTCTTCATCGGGAGCCTTCATCAGGACTCTTCAGCAGAACTCTTCATCGGGACTCTCCATCAGAACTCTTCATCGGGAGCCTTCATCAGGACTCTTCAGCAGAACTCTTCATCGGGACTCTCCATCAGAACTCTTCATCCTCTTCATCGGGACCCTTCATCGTGGATTTTACGAAGGCTTCCCTCACGATGCGGTGTCTCGTCTGTACTCCGCCCAGCGTTGCGTCGCTGGAAGCTCTGCAGAGGAAAGCCGACAGGAAACCCGGGAAGAAAAAAGGAAGTGAAAGTTTTCAAGGTCAAAGGAGTGATTCCAGCCGGCAGATGAAGATTTGTGAGACGGTTTCTACTTTCTGGAGCCACTTAAGGTTTATTGATCGCCTCGGGGACTTTCCTCTAAATATGACGGATTGAACTCCTGAAGTACTGAACTGCTGTGAAGCTCCACTGGATAACCAGGTTTCCACACAGGAACAAAACACGTGAGTAAAAAGCTTCTGGAAAACCGTCAACTGACCTGAAACTGAACAGGCTTTTTTTTTTCTTTCTTTTTCCCCATGAATAAAAACCAAAAGTACCTTTTTTAACACAGGAAACGTGGAAACGTGTTAACGAGTTAACGTGTGAACCAGACTGTGACCTGCCTGCTCACAAAGAGGCTAAAACCTGGAAAACATCAACATCCGGAGCTCCTGAAGTCGATTGTCACGTCTGTTTAACGTGAATTAATGCAACACTTCAGCGGCTAACGATCATAAAACATGTTATATAAAATAATGATTAATGTTGCTGCGAGAAGTGAGGACCTTCGTTATTAATGAAACACTGAGAGACAGCAGCTCTGCAACTCTTTGACACTAATGTGAGTATCTCTCTCTCTCTCGCTATATATATATATATAGCAAGATATATATATATATATAGCGAGAGAGAGAGAGAGAGAGAGAGAGAGAGAGAGAGTTATAAAGGTTAAAATCTGAAGGGTAAAGGTTAAAGTCTGAAGGTTAAAATCTGAAGGTTAAAGGTTAAAGTCTGAAGGTTAAAATCTGAAGGTTAAAGTCTGAAGGTTAAAGTCTGAAGGTTAAAGGTTAAAATCTGAAGGTTAAAGTCTGAAGGTTAAAGTCTGAAGGTTAAAGGTTAAAATCTGAAGGTTAAAGTCTGAAGGTTAAAATCTGAAGGTTAAAATCTGAAGGTTAAAGTCTGAAGGTTAAAGTCTGAAGGTTAAAGGTTAAAATCTGAAAGTTAAAGGTTAAAGTCTGAAGGTTAAAGGTTAAAATCTGAAGGTTAAAGTCTGAAGGTTAAAGTCCAAAGGTTAAAGGTTAAAATCTGAAGGTTAAAGGTTAAAGTCTGAAGGTTAAAGGTTAAAATCTGAAGGTTAAAGGTTAAAATCGGAAAGTTAAAGTCTGAAGGTTAAAGGTTAAAATCTGAAGGTTAAAGTCTGAAGGTTAAAGGTTAAAGTATGAAGGTTAAAGGTTAAAGTCTGAAGTTTAAAGGTTAAAGTCTAAAGGCCAAAGGTCAAAGGTTAACCTTACAGGAGGCGCTGCAGCTCACAGGCAGAGCGCAGCACATGCTCGTAGTAAATGTAAGTGAGAACGTGGTGCCGCTTATTTCCACAACAACAACA
>NC_137670.1:2183584-2382373 GCF_963422515.1 Blennius ocellaris
GTTCATCGACACACTGGGACCATCTGTTCATCCTCTCACAGCCAAATCTGTCCACTGTCCTGTAATCCACAACACAACATGTCAAAGATCTGGGGGGGGGGGGGGGGTTTACAGCAAACATGTGACCTGTGTGTGTGTGTGTGTGTGTGTGTGTGTGTGTGTGTGTGTGTGTGTGTGTGTGTGTGTGCGTGTGTGTGCGCGCGTGTGTGTGTGTGTCCCAGTAGGGACACAAATCAGTCTTCACCTCTTCATGGTGTGTTTCTTAAAGTTCATGTTGTTTTCCTCCAGATGCCTCCATCCACCGGGTTTCCTTTGCCCTCGGCGCAGACTGGCAGGCTAACTTTGTTTTGTTTTTTTACTTGTTCGGACTTCAGAAGTGGAAATGTAGCATGCCTCTGTGATTACAGACGTCACAGTACTGCATGTGATGACCATTTACATTTTTTTTTTATTTTTTTTTTTAGAGAGGCCTGTCTCCTTCTGTATGTTTTCCTCTGTTGTTTTGAAATCCGACTCTGTGTGTCTGGTTCACGCTCTTTGACTTTCTCCTGCGTGTGTGACTCACTTCTGTGGCTGTCGACAGTTTGGCCTGTTCCTGGTTGCAGCGCCCCCCTGCTGAGCGTCTGTGTCAAACCGACCGTGTGATCGGTCGACGTTGCGTTGGCGCCTTCCGATTTTTATTGTCTTCGAGAGCATTTTCCGGGATTCTTCGACTGACAGACCCAACGCCGTTTTCGACGATATCAGAATAAGTACATCGACGCAAGACGTGACAACGTGAGAGATACGCACCCGCCGGGTGTCTCGTCTCTGCTGGGCGACGATCCTGAGGAATCGTGGGTTCTCTTTGCCCTGAGCAGGCTCGACGTGGTGCGTCTGCAGGTTTTCTGCTCTGCAACCGTCATCACGCTGAACGGCGACGTGCCAGAGCTCAGCCACAGGAACAGGAGAGGACAGAAACTGGGAATGTCAGAGTTCAACCTGTCAGTCAAGACTGAGGGGTGGAAAAAACTACGCCTCACAAAGAATCTGTTGTGACAGAAGAGTTTGGGACGCTTGTTTGTGGTGGAGACGAGGGTGGAGACTTCTACTGATCCTTGACGTATTAAAGTTCTTCTACCGGGAAAAAAGATTTATCGCCAATCAACGTTTCCTGACTGAGGTCATGTTGGGAAAACCTGCTGCAAGGGATTCTGGGATGTTGAAGACGATAATATCAACACTTCAGTCAGACTCTCTCAAATAGATCAAAGAATAATCTTAAATGTGGAGAAACTCGATCTTGTGACAAAATGTCTGGAATCGTTCAGCAAACAAAGTTCCTACAAATTAAAAGCCTGGAATTAAATGTTTTCACGACTGCGATGAGGGATTTATAACACTTTATCCAAACTGCCTCTAAAACCGTATGAGAGATGTACATAGACAACTAAAACTAGATTCTACATTTTTCTTTTTTCTCATGTGGATTTTAGGAGGAACTTTAAAACGCGTGAAGTTGGGTTGCGCGCGCACGCACACACACACACACGCACTGCTGTTAACAGCCCTGCAGGTTTTTTTTTCTTGATTCATTTGTTTTTCTGCATCGTTTCTCTCCACATAGATTTACCCCCCCCTCCCCCTCCCTCTTCCAAAAAAAAAAAAAAAAAACAACAGCAAAAAAAAAAAAAACAGAACTTTCTCAGATTGCAGGAGGATTAAAGATTAGGATCTGCAGCAACGTTGCATAATTTACCCCGCGAGGAGGAATTGAGTTTATTCCTCTGTCGCGTCTCCTCCTGCCGCGGTGCGGTGCGGTGCGGTGCGGTGCGGCGGTGCGGTGCGGTGCGGCGCGTTGGCACAACGTGGGCGTCGCGTCGCGTCGCCGAGCCGGAGACGATCCGCAGGAGGGGCAGCGGCTCCGGGAGCAGGAGGAGAACCGGCAGGAGCAGCAGGAGGAGCAGCGGGAGGAGGAGGAGCGCCGCTGTGAGGAGGAAGAGGAGGAGGAAGAGGAGGAGGGAGGAGGAGGAGGAGAAACGCGCGCGTGTGCGTTGGGGAGTTCTGGTCCGCGTCCAGACGTCAAGGGTACCGCGGCGTCCTGCCGGTGCGCGTCGCTCTCTGAGGTGGATCCGGTTTCCGGCCGCCGGTAACACAAACCTGCCGGTGAGCAGAGACCAGTCCGGGACGCGGAGATGGTGCGTCGCACATGATCCCGGACTCTGTCCTCTAAATATTGTCCCCCCCCCCCTGGACCGGAACACCGGAGACCCGCACGCTCTGGTTCTGGTTCTGGTTCTGGCTCTGGTTCTCGTTCTGGTTCTGCGGGGACATTTCAAACGCAGGCTCACATTTCATACCAAAAGAAGAAATTTGAACTTTTTTTTTTTTTTTTTTTTTTTTTTTTTTGCACTGGTGGAGGGGTTGCGAGGGGGAGCGCGCACCGCCGCCGGGCACGCGCAGCGCAGGAGGACGTTTATTAACACGCATGGAAACGATGTGAAGACAACGATCTGGAGATGCGTCGCAAATGCTTCTATCTGCTCCAGGTAAGACTCTTAAGGTAAAATATAAATATGTACATACACGTATGGCCTATATGCATGGATATATTTGGTGTATTTTTTAATTGAAAGAGTTTGCACGTAAAAGAGCAGATCCGGTTCTCAGATCCCTGCTTTAATAATCTCGCAGCGCAGGATTTGGTTCCATCATCCACCCAGATGTCAGCCGGAGGTATTGTCTCCATCTCGCAGTTATTTTATTTAAAACTAGTAATCCTCATTAAAGACGGACTTCGAGAGGAGGTTTGATTCCTGGATCATATTAACCGTTTCAATCACACGGACTTTAAATCGGCTTTTGCGTTTTTTGGTTGTTGTTTTTTTCATATATATATACATATATAATCTGTAAACACTGAAACTTGAAGCGGGACTTTGGGGGGGTCGAGATGGAATGAAAACGATGTGAAACCGGATCAGAGGGACCAGGTTTCAGTGGACGGCCGCTCCTCATCCAGGCATTTCAAGTCCTCGTTCTTTCCGCCACTTTGGGGGGTTTTGATCGCGGAGGTGAAGGTGAGGTACTCCGAGTACCGGCTCCCCATTGTACTTCATTGTGCTCTAAGAATAGGAGCGAATCCAATGAAGCCTTTTCAAAAACTCCCTCCGCTTCCATTGTTGTGATTTAAGACCTGGAACAACTGCCGCTGAGGTCAAACCTGCAGCTCCGCGTCCACCTGCACCGAGTAACGAGTACTCCGTTACCTCTCGCACATAATACGGACAATATGTGCGTCTCTCAGAGATCTACTGAGCTGCACGGAAAACTACTCAAGGAAAAGTACAAACTACTCTGTGTTTAGTATTTACTAAAATTCGCGTCATAAATGAAACAATTATGTATTAAAGTTACAATTTGTAACTAGTACAGATCATGCAGATCAAAAGGATTATAGGATTGTAACGTGAGTATTTGTAATGTGTTACTGGAGACGGGAGGATTGTTGTGATTTCTCTTTAAAGTGACCTGGAATAGTAGAAACACACACTGCTGGTAAAGTACTCTCAGCTTTAGTTACTTGTTTTTCGCGAGGAATAAAACTCTTCACCTCTTTCACTGCTGTTTGTTTTAACTGCAAAGCTTGAATGACGGAGTTGAATAGAAATGAACAGAAAACGGAATGAAGAAGAAGAAAAAAGGCTGTAAATTATACTTGAGTCAAAATATGTACAAGCGTCTATAAGTTACTCCATAATCACAGTAATTGAAGTATTTGTCGTGTTCACGCCTGGATGATGTGAAAAACAAACAAACAAAATCAAAACCCAGAACCAGAGTTAAACAGAGGAATCAAGTCTTTCCAGGCTGCTTCAGTAAAAAGCAGCTGGTTTTCTTCCCTGGAACCTCGTCCACATTTCTTCATGTGTGAATGTGAATCCTGCTGCTGCTCCACTTCACGTTTCACTGTTTCCTGCTGCAGCTGCTCCAGATGTGCCTGGGTTGGGTTTCACTGACATTTCACTGGCGACGCCCACCCCGACCTCTGACCCCTGACCTCTGATGTAATGCTGCATCACACCTCTGACCTCTGACCTCTGATGTAATGCTGCGCTACACCTCTGACCCCTGACCTCTGACCTCTGGTGTAATGCTGCACTACACCTCTGACCTCTGACCCCTGACCTCTGATGTAATGCTGCACCTCTGACCCCTGACCTCTGATGTAATGCTGCACTACACCTCTGACCCCTCACCTCTGACCTCTGATGTAATGCTGCACCTGATCTCTGACCCCTGACCTCTGATGTAATGCTGCACCTCTGACCCCTGACCTCTGATATAATGCTGCACTACACCTCTGACCCCTCACCTCTGACCTCTGATGTAATGCTGCACCTGATCTCTGACCCCTGACCTCTGATGTAATGCTGCACCTCTGACCTCTGACCTCTGATGTAATGCTGCACCTGATCTCTGACCTCTGACCTCTGATGTAATGCTGCACCGGATCTCTGACCTCTGACCTCTGATGTAATGCTGCACCTCTGACCCCTGACCTCTGATGTAATGCTGCACTACACCTCTGACCCCTGACCTCTGATGTAATGCTGCACCTGACCTCTGACCCCTGACCTCTGATGTAATGCTGCACCTTATCTCTGACCTCTGACCCCTGATGTAATGCTGCACTACACCTCTGACCTCTGACCTCTGATGCAATGCTGCACCTGACCTCTGACAACTGCCCCGACACTGCAGCTCCTCGACCACTCCTCCGCCGCTGCCGCCGCCAGCGAGCGTTGCCTCCCACCTCGACTTGACGTGGGGATCGACTGGGAGACGAGAAAGTCGGGAGGGAAAAAACGTGCTTCTTGGTTGTATAATGAAGGAAAACAATTGTCAAAAATAGCATAAATCTAAATATGAAATGAGGACGCTGTTTATCTCTGAGGCATCAAAGAGACTCCAGCACATGAAGCCAAACCCTGAATGATTTAAAGCAGAATAAGTCGGAGCGGCGACCACCGTTGGTATACTAATTTACCGAAGGGGGTATGGAGGAGGGGGGGGGGGGGATGGAAGTTGTAGGAGACATGCAGCCACTTTGGGTCGGGTCCTCCGGCAGCGTCCTGAGTTTGTGCATCGACCCGCTCGTGCACTTACACTCCTCCTCCTCCTTTCTTCCCTCACTCTCTCCCTCTCTCTCCCTCCCTCCCTCCCTCTCCTGGATTCGTGACACGACGCCATGAAGGAAACTACTTGTGGAATAAAGAAACAGACGAATCTACAAATTAGCTGCCACTCACACATGAAAGACTCGGCGATTACGGGCCGAGGCGCCGCGTCGTTCTGGGAAATGCAATTAATGCTGGATATTAACATTTAAAGTGGTTTTATGTGGGAGCGGTTGGACTGTAGGGGGCGGTGTGGAGAATAACTGCTCCAGTTTCCTGTGTCTAAATGGTGTGAAGCAGTTTTCATGTCGACGAAGGCCTCGTGTATCTGCTTGCTTCCGTCGTTGCGTCCTCTTGGCGTGACTCAATACACCACCTGGTGTCAGAAAATGGTACTGCAGGTCTGGGAAACACACGTTACCGCCATCGCAGTACGAAGTTGTGCATTATACGCGTAAAAACAATAGACTGAATTGTTAGAAATGCCTTCCGAGGACCGTGTTTTCATGCTCCGCAGAAAAACGACAAGTAATTTAAACATTTACAACTAAAAAAAAATGTTAATCCAGTTACGATGAAGGCAGAATCACAAAAACTAAGATTAAAAACCAAAAAAAATCAACAAACTGCTTCTCCTCTGAAACTCGGTGAAATGTGGATGCAGTGACACAGGGTGGCCACTAGGGGCAGGAGAGAGCACTGTTATTCAGAAGTGTTCGTGTGAACTGGTATTGTTGTTGTTTGGAACGGCTGTTGATGTTTATATCTGTTGTTATTGTTAGTTTGTGTGGACTGTTATTGTTTCTATTGACTTCCAAACAACCAACAAACTGTAAGGTGTGGACGGCGCCGGTCCGCGGGGGTCTTGCCGTCGTCTTGCTTCATCGTAAAGGAGTAAAAAATTGCGTAATGGTTTTAATTCATGACGCTTGACAACGTGTCGGGGTTTTCATTTCTGGTTGTTTTGGTTAAAGTGAGAAGAGGCGACGCAGCCTGTGGGGTTTTAATTCAGAGGTTAGCGAGCGTAGCGAGATACCTGCCAGGACTGACTGAGCGTGAAGCAGCCACAGCGAGCTGTCAGGACCACCCCCCCCCCCCCCCACCCACCACCACCACCAAACCCTGGAATTGTAATCAGGCTCCTTGCCGGCTGCCTCCGTCAGGCCGCGTCGCACCGGAACGACCCCAGAAAGTGGAGGATCTTAATGAGTTTCCTGCGACCTGGGCGGTTTGTCCTCTCTGCTGTTTACTGTTCCTCCTGCTGCATTATTGATAACGCAGCTTTTATTGGGCGAGGAAATGAGACGTGGGCTTGATGCTGCCCTGCCTGAACCGTCCCCACGCCAACCAGCCGAGGGGTCAATCGAATAGACCCCCCCCCCCCCACCCCCTCCCAACGGAAACCAACGGCGTTTTGACAGCCAGCCAATCGGGACGCTCCAGACGTCTCATCACAGCGTCCAGCTCGGTAAAGTTTGTGTGGGATGGAGGAGCTTCCAGCTCGGAGATCCAGAGGAAGGCAGAGTGGATGTGGATGAAATATTCATCTGAAGTGAATGGAGAACATAAATACAGGCCGTCACACCGCTGGAGCTCCAGTGGGAATCTAACCCACGTTAAGACGAGTCGGCCGGGCGGCACGCTGGACTGTTATTATTATTATTATTATTTATTTATATTTATTTATTGTTAATTATTATTATTATTATTTATTTATTTTTATTTTTATTTATTTATTTTTCATTATTATTATTATTTATATTAAATTATTTTTAATTATGATTATGATTATTTTGTATTTATATTTATTTATTTTTAATTATTATTATTATGATTATCATTATTTTTAATTTATATTCATTTTTTAAAATTATTATTATTATTATTATTTTATTTAATTGAATTTAATTTAAATTTTTATTTTTATTTTTACTTTTATTTGTGTTTGTATTTGTATTGTTATTTCTATCGGCTTTATTGAGGTGGACAGTGGCAGGCGACTGCCAGGATGTAGATTTACGTCTCGGTTCTCAAATAGGGATTCTACACCCTCCTCCTTCATCCTCCGCCCTCCTCCTCCACCCTCTACACCCTCCTCCTCCACCCTCCTCAAACAAAACAGTGAGACTCGTTCAGTGGAGGTCTGACTTTACGAGGTTCTGTCACTCCGTGTTGATAAATGACTGGTTTGTTTACCTGCTGAGATTCTGGAGGATTCTTCTTCTTCTTCTGAGCTTCATACTTTTAACAATGGAAGAACAACACCCTCATGTGACGTGGTGTCGTGTGTCTGCACTGGGTATTTACTGATTAATCATATAATGTTTTATTTATATAAACCATGATTCACTCCTTCGCTGCACCTGGACTGGAGCTGATAAAGCCATTCTTCATCTCATAATCTAATCTGGTGAAGCGAGCAGGGAGTGGAGGTGGAGCGACGGTGGGACGTGGTAGAAATGTAACCCTTCCTGTGGGGTGAACCCCCCCTGCTGACAGCCCCCCCCCCCCCCCCCCTCACCCCCCCCACCCAGCTGACGGCTCTTCCTGTGTGTGTTCCAGGTGTGTGTGGTGCTCAGCGCGGCGCCGCCGGCCTCCTCGCTGGACCTGACGTGTGAAGCTCTGCTGATGCTCTCAGGAAATGTGTCGCGTAAGTAGAGGACAGGCGGCGGCCATTTTTAATTTTTTTTATTATTGTTAATTTCTGATATAAATAATAATCTAGTTCTAATAAACTAAATTTCTACGTAGCGTTTCTCTAGTTTCTATTTTGATTTGACGAGAATTTCGCGCTGCTTGTGATCAAACCAGACTTTACTTTCAACGTTTTACAGGATTTTCTTTCTTTTTTTTTTTTTTTTTTTTTAATTTCGATGAAAAATGAACAAGCGGAGTTTAAAACCGATTTTCAGACTTGAGCTGTGATCGAGACTAACCGTAACCCTCTAATGATCACACTGGTTTATGACCTGATATCCTGTGATCCCCGTGGAGGCGGCGATCGGTTGCCATGGAGACGGAGCGTTTTATCAGAAAGCGTCGTCGTCAGTGACTCCCAGCGGGAGGTCGTTCGCCTTCTCGTCAGCCGCTGAGAGACGAGGCCCGGGCTTTTGCCCCGTGTGCCTCCGCCTCTTTCCTTCTGTGATCGTCTCGAGTTGTCCCAGAAATAATGGCGTGACCTCGGGGCACGTCCACACTCATATCCGCCGCCGCCGCCGCCGCCGCCGCCGTCCTGCTCTCGCTCCGGGAGGAGTCGTGTCACCAGCGGTCACCGTCGGCCTTTCACGCTCGCTTCCGTGTTCCTCTTAAGCTAACGCTAACCAGGTTTTCATCGCCGCCTCTGAACTGAAGCTAACTGATGAAGCTGTCCTCCTCTTCCTCCTCTTCCTCCTCTTCCTCCTCTTCCTCCTCTTCCTCATCTTCCTCCTCCTCCTCCTCTTCCTCCTCCTCTTCCTCCTCCTCCTCATCTTCCTCCTCCTCTTCCTCCTCTTCCTCCTCTTCCGCCTCTTCTTCCTCCTCCTCTTCCCCCTCTTCTTCCTCCTCTTCCTCCTCCTCCTCCTCTTCCTCCTCCTCTTGCTCGTCTTCCTCCTCCTCTTCCTCCTCTTCCTCCTCTTGCTCCTCTTCCTCCTCCTCCTCGTCTTCCTCCTCCTCTTCCTCCTCTTCCTCCTCTTCCTCCTCTTCTTCCTCCTCTTACTCCCCCTCTTCCTCCTCTTCTTCATCCTCTTCCGCCTCCTCCTCCTCCTCCTCTTCCGCCTCCTCCTCCTCCTCTTACTCCCCCTCTTCCTCCTCTTCCTCCTCCTCTTCCTCCTCTTCTTCCTCCTCCTCTTCCTCCTCTTCTTCCTCCTCTTCCTCCTCCTCTTCCTCCTCTTCCTCCTCCTCTTCCTCCCTCCTCTGGATCACAGTACAGGCGTTGGCAGCTTCCTGGAACCAAACCTTCATCAACGCCACGAGCCAGTGGAGCGGTGAGTGTTTGATGCGTCCAATGTCATCCCCCTTCCTTTCCCCCCCCCCCCCCATACACCCCCCATCCCCCCCATACACCCCCCATCCCCCCGCCACCCCCACCCGGGTGGACAGGCCCGGTCTGAAGGCAGTTTATGAGCAGCAACATCACAGATGAGGTACAATGCTGCAAATAGACTTGTTGGCGTAGAGCCACACACACACACACACACACACACACACACACACACACACACACACACACACACACACACACACACACACACACACACACACACACACACACACACACACCGCTCAGTGCCAGGACGACTGCAGCGCTGTCAGAGAGCCATCGTGGCTGATATGTAGTCCAGGAACGTTTGCATGCCAGAACCTTGGTGGTGGGGGGTGGGGGTGGTGGGGGGGTCTCTGGGGTGTGTGTGTGTGTGTGTGTGTGTGTGTGTGTGTGTGTGTGTGTGTGTGTGTGTGTGTGTGTGTGTGTGTGTGTGTGTGTGTGTGTGTGTGTGTTCACCTATAGCGCAGCATAGATGCTTGTTCTGAAGTTGTAATCTCATTTCGTTTTGAAGGTTTTTCTTTCAATGCCTCCTTTTCACACGTTAAAACCGCCGCTGTCAAAACTCGACGGTAATTGAATGTAGAATATTCTGCATTAATGAAACAATGTGTCGTTATTGTGATGAATGAAGTTTGACGCACGAATGTCAAGATGTACAGATCAGACTAGCATAACAACAATTAAATTAATTAATTGTTTTCTTTAATTAAACACTTTTATGATGAAACCTTTTGTTGCCGTATTAAGAAAATGAACAATATGGAAACAAATGATTAGTTATTTTTTTGTAAATAGTTTTGACGCTTATTTTTCAATTCATGAAAACCATTAAGATGTTTAGTTGTTTGTTGGTGCGCTTTTTTTTTTTATTTTAGAGGAAAATATATTTTTTAAATTCACAAGATGCTTTATATTTAAATTGAAAACAATAAAACAATTTTAAAATTAAATTTTTCAATTAAGAAAAAAATAAACTAAACTTGGCATCAAACAAGACCGTCTGCTCAGTTTCTAGGAAATACGAAACAAAACAACTGAGAAATAGATTAAAAAAGATTAACTGATTAAAACTTCTGCAAACAATCAAACTGAAACACAGAGTTAAAGAGTTTGTGTGTCTTTTTCTGTAGTTTTAACCAATAAAACGAAGAAGCGTCAGAAAATCTCTTTACATCCACTGATCCAGAGGAAGGACGTGGATCAAACCATTTTGAAGCGGCAGGGGGGGGGTGATAATAATAATTTAAGAGCTCTAAATGTATAAGTTATTATGTTCATCAATTACACAACTGAGTTTCCAGACGTGGTTGTTGAATAATAAACAGACTCATTAAACTTCTACTGAATGTGTAGAGTTCAGATCTCCACCGTCACGCCGGCGTTCACACACGCGTATTTAAAAATTAGCGTAATCTCCCCGGAGACGCGCCAGATATTTCACATCCACTGTGTATGTGTGTGTGTGTGTGTGTGTGGTTTCCTGTCGGAGGGCATCATCGGCGTGTCGATTTAGTAAATCGGCTCACAAAAGTCCCGCGTGCACAAGGTCACGTTTACGTAAAACCTTCAGTTGACACGTGCGAATAAACAAACGTTAGTGGTTAAAAAACCCAACAAAAGCACAGTTTGCTGCTTCGACTCGCCGGCGTTCAGCCTGGAGCTCCTTTAGTTCCAGTATCGATGGATTTAATGTTAGTTCATTCACTCTGACCCACAAGCGGGAAGCCGGACTGAACCACTGTGAGGCCGGTGGGGTGGTATGGTGGCCCTGAAAAAACACAACAAATGAAAAAAAACGGCAACAAATTGGAAAAACACAACAGCAAATTGGAAAACACAACAGCAAATTGAAAAACACCACAGCAAATTGAAAAACACCACAACAAATTGAAAAAACACAACAACAAATTGAAAAACACAACAACAAATTGAAAAACACCACAGCAAATTGAAAAACACCACAACAAATTGGAAAAACACAACAGCAAATTGGAAAACACCACAGCAAATTGAAAAACACCACAGCAAATTGAAAAACACCACAACAAATTGAAAAAACACAACAACAAATTGAAAAACACAACAACAAATTGAAAAACACAACAGCAAATTGAAAAAACACAACAACAAATTGAAAAAACACAACAACAAATTGAAAAAACACAACAGCAAATTGAAAAACACAACAGCAAATTGAAAAACACAACAGCAAATTGAAAACACAACAACAAATTGGAAAAACACAACAGCAAATTGAAAAACACCACAGCAAATTGAAAAACACCACAACAAATTGAAAAAACACCACAACAAATTGAAAAACACAACAACAAATTGAAAAACACAACAGCAAATTGAAAAACACAACAGCAAAGGAAAAAACACAACAACAAATTGAAAAACACAACAACAAATTGAAAAAACACAACAACAAATTCAAAAACACAACAGCAAATTCAAAAACACAACAACAATTGAAAAAACACAACAACAAATTGATTGAAAAACACAACAACAAATTGTTGTGGTGTTAGGGTTGTTGTGTTGAAAAACACACTTGTTGTTGTGTTTTTTCATTTGCTGTTGTGTTTTTCAATCAATTTGTTGTTGTTTTTTTTCATTTGTGTTGTGTTTTTCAATTTGTTGTTGTGTTTAGTGATTTGTTGTTGCGGTTTGCACTTCAGGGCCACCGTGGGGGGGGGGGGGGGGGGGGGGGTAGATGTTGTTATGTTTAGATACTAAATGTGAAACGGTTTTATGGTTACAGTCGATATTTAATAAAGAATATCTGTGACGTTGGACTAAAAGGAGCGTTTCAAAGCGTTTCACGTCGGGGGAGGGGCGACTTATCAGTATTTCCGAGGTTACTGGCAGGTCTGGCCCCGCCTCCTCCCGACATTGACCCCCCCCCCCCTCTCGTCAGGCTCGGGGATCTACTGCGACACCTCCATCGACGGCATCGGGACCTGCTGGCCGCGGAGCGGCGCCGGTCACATGGTGTCACGACCCTGTCCAGAGATGTTTTACGGCGTCCGGTACAACACCACCAGTGAGTCCACACCTGCCGCCTCCCGCACGCCGTAAATCACAACAACAGGGTTTAATTTGATTCGCACTCCTCCTCCGCCCCCTAAGCCCCCTCCTCCACCTCCTCCACCCCCTCCCCCCCCCCACCCATCCCCGCCACTCAGTGCCCCTTCAGGCACATCCTGTTTACGTAATTGTGCATACACAAATTAGCATGAGCGTACAAATTAGACGGAGAAACAAAAGTGTTGGGAAAGCAAACGTGTTCAGAGGAGAAGAAGAAGAAAAAGAAGGAGAAGAAGAAGAAGGAGAAGAGCTCCCGCTGAGCGGAACGTTGTTTGTGTCGGAGCTTAATTACAAAATAATACAAAAGATAATCACACAAATTAAAAATTTACTTTCTGCTGTCTGGAGCTGTGAAGACGTCACCGTGTTCCGTCTGTCTTCATCTGTCTTCGTTTGTCTTAATCTGTCTCAATCTGTCTCAATCTGTCTTCGTCTGTCTCAATCTGTCTCAATCTGTCTCAATCTGTCTTCATCTGTCTTCATCTGTCTCAATCTGTCTCAATCTGTCTTCATCTGTCTTCATCTGTCTTCGTCTGTCTTAATCTGTCTCAATCTGTCTTCATCTGTCTTCATCTGTCTCCGTCTGTCTCAATCTCTCTTCATCTGTCTCCGTCTGTCTCAATCTGTCTTCATCTATCTTCATCTGTCTTCATCTGTCTCTGTCTGTCTTAATCTGTCTTAATCTGTCTTCATCTGTCTTCGTCTGTCTCAATCTGTCTTCATCTGTCTCCGTCTGTCTCAATCTGTCTCAATCTGTCTCAATCTGTCTCAATCTGTCTTAATCTGTCTTAATCTGTCTTCATCTGTCTTCATCTGTCTTCATCTGTCTCAATCTGTCTTCATCTGTCTTCATCCGTCTTTGTCTGTATTTGTCTGTCTTCATCTGTCTTCGTCTGTCTCAATCTGTCTTCATCTGTCTTCATCTGTCTTCATCTGTATTTGTCTGTCTTCATCTGTCTTCATCCATCTTTGTTTGTCTTCATCTGGCTTCGTCTGTCTTCATCTGGCTTCGTCTGTCTTCGTCTTCCTCCTCTAACACAGATTATAGAGCATCTTCCTCCTCTAACACAGATTATAGAGCATCTTCCTCCTCTAACACAGATTATAGAGCATCTTCCTTCCATCACTGATGAAGCAGAAAAATACAGGGAAAACCTCTTTTTCATATTTCATTTTGTTGTTCAGGAAAACCGAAATGCAACAAAAGAGCATTTCTGAGGGTTTAAAGTTAATTGAAGATAATTTTCGGCACCGGGGAGTTAAAACATTGTTCTTGCAGTCAAACACGCCTCCTCTTCACTCACCACTTCAATATTTGATGAGCGTTTGCAGTGAGCCGGCGTCGGCAGTGGGCCGACGTGGCGCGAACGACGTTTAGCGAGTTTATGAGTTGAGAGGCGTCGTCGCCCTGGAGGAGGAAGAGGCGCATTCCACCTTCTGGATTAACGTAATCTGAGCAGACTAAAAGCCTTTTCTGTCTGCGTTTGGACAGACGAGCTGAAAGCAGCATTTTAGGTTTGATTAGAAGTAAGGTGTGTGTGTGTGTGTGTGTGTGTGTGTGTGTGTGTGTGTGTGTGTGTGTGTGTGTGTGTGTGTGTGTGTGTGTGTGTGTGTGTGTGTGTGTGCGTGTGCGTGTCCCGAATAAAAAGCCCAACGTTCGACGTTCATGTTTATTTTTAGTCCATTGTTAATCATCGCCGATGTTTTTTGTCTGATTTAATGAAGAGTTCATCATCTAAGTGCACCACACACACACACACACACACACACACACACACACACACACACACACACACACACACACACACACACACACACACACACACACACACACACACACACACACACACACACACACACCGGATTTTTATTTTTTCCCCTGCACATCTTCGTCTCTGGTTCTGCTGTATTCCTGTGGCCCCCTGTAGGCCCGGCCTCGGTACTACATCAGTTTGAGTCATTCTCGTGGCGACGTCTTGACGGGAAAAACAAAAACAACCACCGGGGATAAAGACGATTGTTCTGGGCTCATGTGGACGGAGACTCGGCGTCTGGGTCCACTACTTGGAGCCGTGCCAAGTGATTTTGGTTGTTGGGTGGTCAGATTCTGGTGATTCTTCCACACAATGGGAGCTTCGTTATTTGAAAACTGCTCGTAAAATGTGCTAACAGCTAGCGCGCGGGTTTTATTTCCATGTTTGGAACGCAACCCGACGTCTCCGACGTCCAGCCACGTCCAAACCTACCAGACTCAGGAAGCCAAGGCTCCTCATCGATGGGATTCCTGGAACTTTATGAGGTCTCATAAAAACCCGACCGCAGCCATCCCGAGCGTGCGGCGGCGCTAGTGGAAGTCCTGCCACACGCACATTGAAAAAAACTTGTTGAAGTGTGAACGCTGATTAGAACCAGAACCTTCTACCTCCTCCGGGCCAACATAAAGAACAAGCTGCGCCACATGGAGGGTTAGAGGGTGGAGCTGGGTTTTGGGGATTTGGCGTACGCGTTTGGCTTGAGGATTGTTCGGTGGTCGGACGTTCGGGGAAAAAGGGATTCAGGAAACGAAGCAGCAGAAACAGAACAACCCAGATGAACTACAAGACCGACGCTGGAAGGAACACAAGCTCACCTTCACGCTCAATGCTAATGAGTGTCGCTAACGATAATGGACGCCAGCTAATGCTAATGGTCAGTGGCTGATGTTACTCAGTGGGACAGTCGGAGTTCAGCTTCCGATCTTGATGATCCTCACGCTGACAGTTATCTTTGTAAGACGCTAATGCTAACCTTTACGGACAAGTGGATTCTCTCTGGATAGCGCTAAAGCTCACCGGCATCTTGGCTAGCTTCTTTTGAGAGCGTGACACGTTGGAAAACAACTATATTGTTACCTTGGTCATCGCAGCAAATCACCACAGATCACAGTATATCGGATGTTTGGTTGGATATGAGAGATGGGGACTTGTCAGGATTTGGTTGGTCCACGAAGTTGGATGGCTGGCTGGTTGGTGGGTTGGTTGTGTCATGTGGTTGGATGGTTGGTCAGTCAGCTTGTTGGGTGTCTGGTTGGATGGTCGGTTGTGTGGTTGATAGATCCAGGATAGCTGGATGTATATGCGATCTGGGGAGAGAGAGGTGTGTCAGGATTTGGTTGGTCAAGTAGTTGGATGGCTGGCTGGTGGTTGGTCATGTGGTTGGATGGTTGGTCGGTCAGCTTGTTGGGTGGTCTGTTGGAATGGTCGGTTGTGTCGGTTGTGTGGTTGATAGATCCATGATAGCTGGATTTAAATGCGATCGGGAAAGAGAGGTGTGTCAAGATCTGGTCGGTCGGTTCGGTCAGTGGGTAGTTGTCGGTTGTCCGGTTGGTTGGATGGATGTGAACGCTATCAGGCAACAAAGACTTATCTCGTGATTCGGGGCTTCGCAGGGATTTCTATTTCCTTGATTGATTTCTATTTCATTTCCTTGACTTGCTTGGTTCCCGTTTCACACAGGAAGTGTCGTTTCAGGGCCGGCGGTCGCTCCGGCAGGGCGGTTCTGTCCCCCGGCGGTAACCCGATTCCAGTCCCCCGTCAAACCCCGCTCATTTGTCAACGTGTCCTTGGGGCGAAACGCCAGATCGCTTCTCTCAGCGCCGTCGCCTCCCGGCGTGGTGAATGAGTGAATGTTTCTGCCATGTGAAGCGCTTTACGAATGCCTGAGGCGGCGAAAAACAAACCGCCATGCGATAAGGTGCCAGCCGACTCCATTGTCTTTGTTCTGTCGCCGGTGTGGGAGAAACTGTCGTCTCGCCGGTTTCTATACGTCGTTTCAGCCGTGACTCTCTGAGCTGCCAGACATTATTGAACGGCGAGAACGAATCTCATTGAGACGCTTGCGCTTTATTGTGGCGAGCTCGTTCCGTCTCCACGGACCGAACGGCAGCTTTGAAGTCCTTTTGGAAGCGAGAGCAGGGTTTCTATTCTTTATTGTTCCGTCGGGTTTGTGTGGTTTCTGTCTCGTCTGTCACTGAGAGCCAATATATTAAGGATAAATTACAATCCAAGCTCCAAACGGTGAGTTTTAACTCGCCGGCCCTTGGCGAGCGCGGAGTTCCTGTTTGTCGTGTTTCTGAAGGGTCTTTTAATGGCCAGAGTGACGGACCGGGGGAGGGGGGGGGGGGGGGGGCAGCGGGGGTATCGGGGCAGTAATAAGTGGCTCTAGGTGAGGACAAGGGCCGAACGCCAGTCTTGAGTGCACTCTTAAAAGCCTGAGTGGAAGTCGATGCCGCTCCACGATCCAGAGGGAGATTACTCCAGGGTTCAGACCCGCCGCTCCGTTTTGTCAGGAGATCCGAGACGCTTCTTGGAGCCGGAGACAATCTACCCCCCCCCCCCCCCCCCCCCCCCCCCCACCCGGGGGGGGGACTAGGGGACGACTGACAGAACAGGGACGTTAAATTGGATTGTGAAGAGGAGCTTCAGTCACACGTCCAGCGGCGGG
Organism: Blennius ocellaris; assembly: GCF_963422515.1. Lineage (NCBI taxonomy): Eukaryota > Metazoa > Chordata > Actinopteri > Blenniiformes > Blenniidae > Blennius > Blennius ocellaris. The sequence continues at coordinate 2,200,340 of NC_137670.1, forward strand.
GCCGGGTTCTTTGCGAGCCGCCATGTTAGATCTGCCGAGCGGCGAGCGGCAGGATGCGGAGCGCGGCCCCCGTGACCCCGTGGCGGCGAATCTTCGACTGGGAGCGGATTATCTCGCCGGGGGACGTTTGTGGTTGATCAACACTCGCGCACAAGTAAAGCTGACATCCATTGTGCCCCTGCCCCGAATAGCGGTACCGTGAAAAAGCCCTTCTGTGAACCCGCCGATGCCAGAATTAGATTAGACCGTCGGCGCAGAGCGACTTACTGGAAAGAGATTACAGTTACAAGTTACTCTTTTATTACTGTGCTGAACAATAACGAGCGGCGTGTTCAACACGTTTTCTATTAGTTTGTCCTCTATTGAGGACGGCTCAGTGTTTAGACGCTCTGTAATCTGATGCTAGAGGAGGAAGCCGCTCTATAATCTGGATGCTCGAGGAGGAAGATGCTCTATAGTCTGATGCTAGAGGAGGAAGATGCTCTGTAATCTGCTGTTTGAGGAGGAAGATGCTCTATAGTCTGGTGCTAGAGGAGGAACATGCTCTATAGTCTGATGCTAGAGGAGGAAGATGCTCTATAGTCTGATGCTAGAGGAGGAAGATGCTCTGTAATATGGATTAGAGGAGGGAGATGCTCTATAATCTGGATGTACAAGGAGTAAAACGCTCTATAATCTGGATTAGAGGAGGAAGATGCTCTGTAATCTGATGTTAGAGGAAGATGCTCTATAATCTGATGCTAGAGGAGGAAGATGTTCTATAATCTAATGTCAGAGGAGGAAGATGCTCTATAATCTGGATTAGAGGAGGAAGATGCGCTATAATTCTGATGTTAGAGGAGGAAGATGCTCTCTGAAGGCATGCTGTTGTTTCGTGGCATTGGCGCGCGCACACACACACACACACACACACACACACACACACACACACACACACACACACACACACACACACACACACACACACACACACACACACACACACAAAGTGCTTCCTGGTTGCAGCCAATCGGTGGCTTGCGGCTCCAGATGGCGCCGCCCAACCTGTTGCGTGTTGAGTTCCATCCCGGCGTCTGACCTGACATGACGAAGGTTCCATATGTGAGCCGTGACACCAGAACCCCGTGGCGTCCAGGCCGCCGTGTCACTTCAATGTATGTCATGCATTTTCCTCGCCACCGTATTAAAATGAGACTGTGGCGCGTTAATTAGAGGCTGTAATGAGGCTATGTGACGAATGCTGAGTGAAATGTGGTAAAACGGGGTGAAACGTGGAAATGTGGTCTCTAACATCAGACTATAGAGCATCTTCCTCCTCTAGCATCAGACCATAGAGCATCTTCCTCCTCTAGCATCAGATTATAGAGCATCTTCCTCCTCTAACATCAGATTATAGAGCATCTTCCTCCTCTAACATCAGATTATAGAGCACCGTCCTCCTCTAACACAGATTATAGAGCATCTTCCTCCTCTAACATCAGATTATAGAGCATCTTCCTCATCTAACACAGATTATAAAGCATCTTCCTTCTCTCACATCAAATTAGAGAGCATCTTCCTCCTCTAACATCAGTTTGTAGAGCATCTTCCTCCTCCAGCATCACATTATAGAGAATCTCCCTCCTCTAATCCAGATTATAGAGCATCTTCCTCCTTTTACATCAGATTATAGAGCATCGTCCTCCTCTAGCATCAGATTATAGAGCGTCTTCCCCCTCTAACATCAGATTAGAGAGCGTCTTCCCCCTCTAACATCAGATTAGAGAGCATCTTCCTCCTCTAACAATCAGATTATAGAGCATCTTCCTCCTCTATATCCAGATTATAGAGCATCTTCCTCCTCTACCAGGAGGCTACTCATCATACTTTCCTTAAGCAGCGGCGCCACGCTGTTGGTAGAGGTGTTGGCGTGACGTCCCTCAAGGACACGAGCGGTTTGGCCTGAACCTGATCTGACCACATTCGCGCCTCCACACGGTGTGAAATCACTCAAAGTGAGCAGCAGTTTGAAAAAAGAAAAAAGAAAAGAAAACGTCCACTTTCACTGAACGCCTTCGGAGTAAACAAGAGCCGCCGGTTCCTCTTCCACCGGAAGACGTGGTTGGAGGTCACCTTGGAGTGGAAACGACTCCAGAAAATGTCAAGATGAGTTTTGTGAAAAGGGATTTTTCTTTCCTCCTTCACTTCCTGTGAAGACATTCGGTAATGCGGCAGCTGGTCCTCGTCCAATCACGTCCAATCAGTCACTTTCAAAACGCTCTGCAGACGACCGGAGTGCCAATAATCTGTTGTATAAGTGAAATGTATTGATCGAGCTCCTCCACCTCTCCGCTGCTCCATCAGGAGCTCCTCCACCTCTCCACTGCTCCATCAGGAGCTCCTCCACCGCTCCACTGCTCCATCAGGAGCTCTTCCACCTCTCCACTGCTCCATCAGGAGCTCCTCCACCTCTCTACTGCTCCATCAGGAGCTCCTCCATGTCTCCACTGCTCCATCAAGAGCTCCTCCACCTCTCTGCTGCTCCATCAGGAGCTCCTCTATGTCTCCACTGCTCCATCAGGAGCTCCTCCACGTCTCCGCTGCTCCATCAGGAGCTCCTCCACCTCTCTGCTGCTACATCAGGAGCTCTTCTATGTCTCCGCTGCTCCATTAGGAGCTCCTCCACCTCTCTGCTGCTCCATCAGGAGCTCTTCTATGTCTCCACTGCTCCATCAGGAGCTCCTCCACGTCTCTGCTGCTCCATCAGGAACTCCTCTATGTCTCCGCTGCTCCATCAGGAACTCCTCCACCTCTCCGCTGCTCCACCAGGAACTCCTCCACCTCTCCGCTACTCCATCAGGAGCTCTTCTACCTCTCCACTGCTCCATCAGGAGCTCCTCCACCTCTCGGCTGCTCCATCAGGAACTCCTCCACTTCTCAGCTGCTCCATCAGGACCTCCTCCACCTCCCGGCTGCTCCATCAGGAGGTCCGCTGCTCTCGATGGTTGCAGTGTCTCATTGTCAGCCATATGCACGGGGGCTCTGACGGGCCTGCGGGGGGCGCTGTCCAGACCGCTCAGCCGCTGAGTCATGACAGGAGCCCATGGCGCCGCACGCCCTCCTCTCAGTTCATGACTCAGCCTGGAACAAACGTCTCGCCCTGCCTGGAAACCTCTCCACCCGCCCCACGCCAAGTTTGACTTTCCCTTAATGGTCCCCGGAGGAGGAGGAGGAAGAGGAGGAGGAGGAGGAAGAGGAGAAGGAGGAGGAGGAGGAGGAGGAGGAGGAGGTGATGAATGCTCCGGCTCAGATGTTGATTCACAGGGCGAGATGTGGGTGTGAAGACGGGAAAACATTGCAGACAGAAACGACAGCAGGAGTGTGTTTGTCTTAACGTCACGTAATCCTGCAGCCGGTGAGACGAGTTCGGACGGCGGCCATGTTTGATCTGCTGCCAGAGAGAAGGAGCCAGAACTCACAGCCTGCGTCACACCTGGCATGAGCAGCTCCTTCACCTCCTCTATAGCTCCTCTATTGCTCCTCTATTGCTCCAATATAGCTCCTCTATTGCTCCTCTATTGCTCCAATATAGCTCCTCTATTGCTCCTCTATTGCTCCAATATAGCTCCTCTATTGCTCCTCTATTGCTCCAATATAGCTCCTCTACCACCCCTCTATAGCTCCTCCATAGCTCCTCTATTGCCCCTCTATAGCTCCTCTATCACTCCACTATAGCTCCTCCATCACTCCTCCATAGCGCCTCTATCGCTCCTCTATAGCTCCAATATAGCTCGTCTATATCTCCTATATCTATCCTCTATAGCTCCTCTCAGTTCCATTATCACTCTATCACTCCTCTATTGCTCCTCTATATCTCCTCTACAGCTCTTCTATAGCTCTCTCTATCACTCCTTTATAACGCCTCTATTACTCCTATATATCACCTCTATATCTCATCTATAGCTTCTCTATATCTCCTCTATATATTCTCTACAGCTCCTCTATATATCCTCTATATCTCCTTTCAGCTCTATAGCTCCTCTATAGCTTCTCTATCACTCCTCTATATTTCCTCTATAGCTCCTCTATATTTCCTCTCAGCTTCTCTATATCTCCTCTATATCTCCTCTATACTTCCTCCCATTTCCTCTATATCTCCTCTATATTTCCTCTATATCTTCTCTATATTTCCTCTATATCTCCTCTATATTTCCTCTATATCTTCTCTATATTTCCTCTATATCTCCTCTGTATCTCCTCTATATTTCCTCTATAGCTCCTCTATATCTCCTCTCAGCTCCTCTATATTTCCTCTATATCTCCTCTGTATCTCCTCTATATTTCCTCTCAGCTCCTCTATATTCCCTCTATAGTACCTCTATATCTGCGCTATATTTCCTCTATATTTCCTCCCAGCTCCTCTATATCACCTCTCAGTTCCTCTCGACTCATAACAACCCACAGTTTCCACCTTGGCGGACGACTTAACGAGGTTTTAATGGAGACGAGGTGTCGGTCGGTCTTTTCCACAGGTACTGAAGCAACACCTGAACACTGCAGAGTATTCTTTTCTTTGGGGGAGGTGGGGGACGGGGGGGACGTGAGGAGGGACGGTGGGGGGGTAGAGAGCTGCAGCTTGACTCGTTTCTGAGTTGTTGCTGAATAGATTGTTTGTTGAAGAGATTTGGTTTTAATTCCCTGTTTGGGCTGACTGGCGGTGGAACTCTTCACTCGCAGATAATTAAACAGACTTTCCTGGTTTTACATGTGAAACATTCACCAGAGTCATTCTAGAACCACAAAGCACAGCTGAATAACGTCAATATGCATTGACATTAATGTAAATGTAACTCGCTTTGAATCACCAGATCAAAGGAAGGATTAATAACAGTGATTTTAAAAGACTTTACTGTGTTTATTCATGGACACTCCGACGCCGTTCACCTTTTTTTATAACGAACTCTCTTAAAAACATCCTCTGTAATCTTCTTTGCCCAAAATAGCAAAGCACTATTAACTTTTCTGTCCTTCAGCAGTTTTAACTCCGGGTGGATTCATCTGTAGTAAAACACATTTTTAAGCGCTTCATGCACAACATTTAAAACGGAACTTCTCCAGTGCTGATGGGGGGGAAAAAAAACAAAAAAAAAAAAAGATCAAAGGGGAAATACAAAGTACATCAGTTTCATACTGTAAATATGTAAAAACACACAGAGACGGCCTGATTAAAGGGTAATTAATGGTATTGTTAAGAACGCCGCCGCTCTGCCGAGGCCTCGACTTCCTGCGTAAACAAACCGTGACATCAGAGACTTCCAGTCGTCGTCGGAGCAGGAAACCGAGGCTCAATTAGCGCGAATCATACGTTCTTTTCCTCCCCGACGTCTCCAGGTTTTAATTAGACCGCAGACCTGAATGCACGGAGGAGGAGGAGGAGGTGGAGGAGGAGGTGGAGGAAGAAAAAGAGGAGGAGGAGCAGGTTCCCGAGCCGCAGCCATTGATCCGAACGTTTGAAAGCGCTAAGCCAGCGTGACTAAATTTGGGTCAGCATGTTTGCCTCTGCAAGGAAGAGCAATTACAAGCAGCTGAGTTATGGAGAAGGCATCGGGGTGGGGGTGGGGGTGGGGGTGCAGGGTGGGGGTGGGGGGGGGTGTCCTCGGTTTGCTCGGTGCAGCTTGCCTGCTGTGATGTTGGGATCATGGAGGCTTCGGGCTCGGAGGAGGGGGGGGGGGGGTTGGGGGGGGCCCTGTGTTCACTTGTAAGGCGCCTCCCGGCCCCTCGCCAGCGCCCCCCGGTGGCCCCCGCCACCGCGCCACGTGGAGGCCGCGGTTTATTTTTGGGGAGCTTGAGCTCGTGACCCCATTCGGGAGGCCGTTTTTCATGAAGCTGTCAGCGGCGGAGGGTTGTAGCACAACATGTATGGAATCACGGCAGCGCCAAAATTAAAAGGGAATATAAAGAGAATCAGTAATACAAAAAAAAAAAAAATATATATATATATATATACATATATACACAAAAGTCGTCATATGCTTTTTCTACCTCTTTGCTTCTCCTGGTTTGTCTTTTTTTGTCTGGAAAAGACAAAATCAATACGACCCGGATGTTAGAGGAGGAAGATGCTATAAGCCCCGCCCACAATCTTGTGGGCGGGGACTTCCTGTTCGGGGCGTGGCTATGCAGCAGCAGGAAGTAGACACATGTACGCGTTTATTTGCAGTGAAAGAGACAAAGTTAGACGTGACGGATGTGGAGGAATTGAGACGAGTGGTTATACGTTTCCTCTCAAGTCCCAAATGTCGTCTGTCGTTCGTCGGTAAACCCGGAAACATAAAAATCATTACGCCAAAAAAAAAACCCAACATAACCAGCGGATTCCTAATCAAACTGAATGCTTTTGTTACCAAAACAAAGAAATTATATGTACAAATGAGAAATGTGTTAAAGGAAAAATAAATTAAATACTCCAAACTTGTTCTTAATGCAACAGTGCCACCTATTGGCGGGAGCAGGAATTGTGGCGGGGAGTCGGACGCCTCCAGGAGAGTTCTGGAACCGCCGGCGTCGCCGCTCCGCCACACAAACACGTTTTCTTCATTTAGCGGCGGGTTTCGGTCCCCGAAGAGCTCCGTATTCTGGAAATGCACTCAGGCGAGATTTTTCTGAGAATATGTCTGTTCTCTTAAAGGCGCAGTACGGAGAGTTTCGTTATTGAACAACAGGGAGTCTGGCTTCTTTTCAGCTACGCTCATTATTGCCATATATTCTGGACTGTTAAGTAGCACTGGGAGAGAGGAAACCATCATATATGGAGATTATAATCCTGATCCGGCTGCTTCCAGAACCTTCTGTGAATTCTTCTGGAGCATCTTCCTCCTCTAAGATCCAGTAACTAGAGCATTTTCCTCCTAACATCCAGATTATAGAGCATCTTCCGTCTGACATCCAGATTATAGAGCATTTTCCTCCTAACATCCAGATTATAGAGCATTTTCCATCTAACATCCAGATTATAGAGCATCTTCCGTCTGACATCCAGATTATAGAGCATCTTCCTCCTAACATCCAGATTATACAGCATTTTCCATCTAACATCCAGATTATAGAGCATCTTCCTTCTAACATCCAGATTATAGAGCATCTTCCTTCTAACATCCAGATTATAGAGCATCTTCCTTCTAACATCCAGATAATACAGCATCTTCCTCCTAACATCCAGATTATACAGCATTTTCCATCTAACATCCAGATTATAGAGCATCTTCCTTCTAACATCCAGATTATAGAGCATCTTCCGTCTGACATCCAGATTAAAGAGCATCTTCCTCCTAACATCCGGATTATACAGCATTTTCCATCTAACATCCAGATTATAGAGCATCTTCCTTCTAATATCCAGATTATAGAGCATCTTCCCTCTAACATCCAGATTATAGAGCATCTTCCTCCTAACATCCAGATTATAGAGCTTCTTCCTCCTCTAACGTCCAGTATTAAAGCATTCTGAATAAAAAATGAACAAAATAATGTGTTTGTACCTTTTAAAGTGCAAACAGACAGAATAATAATCCAACAGTCGACACGAAGGTGTGTTCGTTTTGTGAAAAAAGATATTTATAGATTGTTTTTTTCCCCCCCTGAAACCAGAGAAGCTCCACTTTCACAGATTCCTGATGGAGTTCAGACCTTCTGATGACGCCGTTTTGTGGGACACTAATAATGGAGTAGAGGAGAGTTGTGGGGGGGGTGGAGGTGGAGGGGGGGTGGAGGGAGACACAGCTGGGAGGTAATTACTTCCATTGTGTTTGTGATGAAGATTCTTCTTCCGCCCGCTTTGCATGACGGTTTGACCCGCCGTTACTCACATGAAGCCCTTTCATCCACTGAAATATCAGAAACCCCTTTGTGTCTTTATATTGTGTCTCCTTTGACGGTAAACGGGTCAGCAAACACTGCAGCTCCAACCGTGTCGCCCAGCAACTCCGGCACTGAAAGCGCGTATAAAATACACGCATTCTCTTCGCAAGATTCAGGAAAAGTGTTGATTTATTGCATTAAATAAAAAAAAAACTGCCGCAGTGATGAACGAGTTATTTAAAATGTCAAACGTGTTTGAGTTAGAATGATGTTAAAACCCTTTTAAAGGCTTGGTTTTCCAAATGTGTGTGTGTGTGTGGGTGTGTGTGTCACACCAGTTCTCTACAGCAGAACGACTCTAAAGATATTTGGACCAATTTCCTTCAGAAACTCAAGAAAAATATAATATTTAATATTTCGTGACATTTTTTAGGATTTGAGCAGCGGATTTGAAGACTAACGTGTCTCAAAAGACGTCATTAAAACTCCTAATAATGATGTTGGAGGATTTTTTTTTTTTTTTTGTACAACTTTTATTGTGGAATCCACTGATGGGGCCCAGACTCCACCTCCAGCCTCGCCCAGACCCCGCCTCCAGCCTCACCTAGACCCCACCTCCAGCCTCACCCAGACTCCACCTCCAGCCTCACCTAGACTCCACCTCCAGCCTCACCCAGACTCCACCTCCAGCCTCGCCCAGACTCCACCTCCAGACTCCGCCTCCAGCCTCACCTAGACTCCACCTCCAGCCTCACCCAGACTCCACCTCCAGCCTCACCCAGACTCCACCTCCAGCCTCACCTAGTCTCCACCTCCAGCCTCCAGCCTCACCCAGACTCCACCTCCAGCCTCGCCCAGACTCCACCTCCAGCCTCACCTAGACTCCACCTCCAGCCTCACCCAGACTCCACCTCCAGCCTCACCTAGTCTCCACCTCCAGACTCCAGCCTCCAGCCTCACCCAGACTCCGCCTCCAGCCTCGCCCAGACTCCACCTCCAGCCTCACCTAGACTCCACCTCCAGCCTCACCTAGACTCCACCTCCAGCCTCACCCAGACTCCGCCTCCAGCCACACCCAGACTCCACCTCCAGCCTCACCCAGACTCCGCCTCCAGCCACACCCAGACTCGACCTCCAGCCTCACCTAGACTCCACCTCCAGCCTCACCCAGACTCCACCTCCAGCCTCACCCAGACTCCGCCTCCAGCCTCACCTAGAGTCCACCTCCAGCCTCACCCAGACTCCGCCTCCAGCCACACCCAGACTCCACCTCCAGCCTCACCCAGACTCCACCTCCAGCCTCACCCAGACTCCGCCTCCAGCCTCACCCAGACTCCGCCTCCAGCCTCCCCTAGACTCCACCTCCAGCCTGACCCAGACTCCACCTCCAGCCACACCCAGACTCCACCTCCAGCCACACCCAGACTCGACCTCCAGCCTCACCCAGACTCCACCTCCAGCCTCGCCCAGACTCCACCTCCAGACTCCGCCTCCAACCTCACCAAGACTCCACCTCCAGCCTCACCCAGACTCCACCTCCAGCCTCACCCAGACCCCACCTCCAGACTCTGCCTCCAGCCTCACCTAGACTCCACCTCCAGCCTCACCCAGACTCCACCTCCAGCCTCGCCCAGACTCCGCCTCCAGCCTTACCCAGACTCCGCCTCCAGCCTCACCCAGACTCCGCCCCCAGAAGAATTGAGTTTGGGACCCCTGCCCTGAGGTGAACCAGTGGCTGTGAAACACATGAATTAATGGAGTTCAGGCCGGGTCACTGCTTCCTCTTCTTCTTGTGCGGCGGTGGCGGCGGTGGGAAGCCTCGCCCGGCCCGGAGCCGCATGAGTCACGTCAATCAGACGACGACACGGAAACCGGCCCGGATCCCCCCCGACGGACACGCGACGAGATTCTCCTCTGCAACATTACACGAAGCCGTCGTCTCAGATTAACGTCGCCGTCCTGAACATAACCAGCCGTGTGAATAATTCAAACTGCGATCAACCTGGAGGAAACGGAGAAGAAGGAACTTTTATCCTCCACAAGCGCAGGACGAGTGAAACAGCCTGAAAACCGTCGAACCAGAAAAACGAGTGAATCAGTGCTACTCACCTTTCTTACTCGGATAACAAAGATAAGAAAGTGATCTGTTGGAAGTACATAGATGATTTTTGTTTAAAACCAAAAAGTATTGAGACATGTTTGTAATTTAAATAATTATTAAGGTAAATAGATTAATTTGAATGCTATTTAAGCTAAAAACGTACCTTTAAAGTTGTCAATCACACCACGAGGCTTGAAGTTCGTCTCCCAGGAAACAGCAAAATGGAAAAATCGGTATCCACGGGATCTCGAGTCGCTTTGGGAAAATGATCAGAGTTCAGATTTTTATCCTGACTTGAAATTTTTTTTTTTTTTAAGAAACCCTGCCTTTTTTTTCTGGCTTAATCGGACAAATACAGATTTTTTTTTATGCTAGCGCTGCGGCGACGCCATATTTGTTATCCCAGAATCCTTTGCATCAGGATGTTAGAGGAGGAAGATGCTCTATAATCTGATGTTAGAGGAGGAAGACTCTCTATAATCTGATGTTAGAGGAGGAAGACGCTCTATAATCTGATGTTAGAGGAGGAAGACGCTCTATAATCTGATGTTAATAGAGGCAGATGCTCTATAATCTGAACTTTGGAGGAAGATGGTTACAGATATAAACAGATGAATGGAGAGAGAGAGAGAGAGAGAGAGAGAGATGAGCAGACGTGACTGAGGGACACATAGCAAGAGATGTTTGGCCTTTTTGTAAAGCGAAGCTTCTCCCTCTTCCTCGCCTGCAGGCACATTCTTCATCTGCACTCATTTAATTGACTTTCCCATCGTCTGTTTCACCCGAAGCTCCACAAGTTGAGTCCATTACGTTGTGAAACCGGCCTCATGCTGAGAAATGTTTTACGACGGGAACAAAAACATCCGTGTCTTCAAGTGTAACCATGGCAACGCCGGATCACACTCACATCAATATGTTTGTTTATTTACATCAGTGTCCTGCAGTGTGTGTCCGGTAGTGTGTGTCTTGTAGTGTGTGTCCTGTAGTGTGTGTCTTGTAGTGTGTGTCCTGTAGTGTGTGTCTTGTAGTGTGTGTCCTGTAGTGTGTGTCCTGTAGTGTGTGTCTCGTAGTGTGTCTTGTGGTGAGTGTCTCGTAGTGTGTGTCTTGTAGTGTGTGTCTTGTAGTGTGTGTCCTGTAGTGTGTGTCCTGTTGTGTGTGTCTTGTCGTGTGTGTCCTGAAGTGTGTCCTGTCGTGTGTGTCTTGTCGTGTGTGTCCTGAAGTGTGTGTCTCGTAGTGTGTGTCCTGCAGTGTGTGTCCTGTTGTGTGTGTCTTGTAGTGTGTGTCCTGCAGTGTGTGTCCTGAAGTGTGTGTCCTGTAATGTGTGTCCTGAAGTGTGTGTCCTGTCGTGTGTGTCCTGTAATGTGTGTCCTGTAGTGTGTGTCCTGCAATGTGTGTAGCAGGTGCTAGCGAGGAGCTAATGCTAATGTAAGCCCACCGGTCGGAGGTTTATTTGAGGCGGCGTCAGTCTTCCTGTCAGTCTGAGGACGGACGGCGACCTCGGAGGGACGCGGCGGCCGCTGGACCGTCGTCCCAGACGGAAACATTGTTGAGTCACATGGACAGGTCCGACCCGGATCTCCAGGCGGGTCGTCTCCACGGGTCAGGACACTTCCTCTCCGCTGAAGATCAACCTGCTTTCCTCTGAACTCCCTGAACGAGCGTGAACTCTTCCTGTGGCTTCCTGTCTGCGTGAGGAGAGCGAAGGAAGAGCGAGAGGAGAGCGTGAGGAGAACGAGGGGAGAGTAAGGGGAGAGCGAGAGGAGAGTAAGAGGAGAGCGAGGGGAGAGCGAGGGGAGAGCGAGGGGAGAGCGAGGAGAGAGTAAGAGGAGAGCGAGGAGAGTAAGAGGAGAGCGAGGGGAGAGTAAGAGGAGAGCGAGGGGAGAGCGAGAGGAGAATAAGAGGAGAGCGAGGGGAGAGCGAGGGGAGAGTGAGAGGAGAGCGGGGGGAGAGTGTGAGGAGAGTGAGAGGAGAGCATGATGAGAGTGTGAGGAGAACGAGGGGAGAGTGTGAGGAGAGCAAGAGGAGAGCGAGAAGAGAACATGAGAATGAGAAGAGAGCATGAGGAGAGCGAAGGGAGAGCATGAGGAAAGTGTGAGGAGAGTGAAGGGAGAGCATGAGGAGAGCATGAGGAGAGCGTGAGGAGAGCGTGAAGAGAGCATGAGGGGCACGAGAAGAGAGCGAGGGGAGAACAAGCAGAGTGAGGGCAGAGCGACAGGAGAGCGAGGGGAGAGCGAGAGGAGAATGTGAGGAGAGCGAGGGGAGAGCAAGAGGAGAGCGAGAGAAGAGCGTGAATTGCTGCTCCTGCAGGACGAAGGTTTAAAGAAAGGCACATGCTGGTGGAGAGCAGGAGGGAGAACACAGCGACTCTCCTCAGGCCATTAATGTGCAACCAGCTGCGTAAAAATAGCATGTTGACAGTAAAGGGCTTGTCGGCCCCGGTCAGGATTACCTCGCTGTGAGATTCCCAAATCCCAACGAGGATCCTGGAGAGCTTCAGCTGAGTCGGCACAAAGTCAAAACCACAGACCTTTGATCTTTATTTACTCTGATGGACAAACTGGTTTGGCTTCATAATGAATTGTTCAAAGATAATGAAACATTCATATCAGCAGAAACACTCTATGTAGAAACTCTCTAGGCAGAAACTGTCTAGGTAGAAATGCTCTAGGTAGAAATGCTCTAGGTAGAAATACTCTAGGTAGAAGCACTCTAGGTAGAAACGCTCTGGGTAGAAACTGTCTAGGTAGAAACGCTCTAGGTAGAAACACTCTAGGTAGAAACGCTCTAGGTAGAAACACTCTGGGTAGAAACACTCTGGGTAGAAACTGTCTAGGTAGAAACGCTCTAGGTAGAAACACTCTAGGTAGAAACGCTCTAGGTAGAAACACTCTGGGTAGAAACACTCTGGGTAGAAACTGTCTAGGTAGAAACGCTCTAGGTAGAAACACTCTAGGTAGAAACACTCTAGGTAGAAACTCTGTAGGAAGAAACACTCTAGGTAGAAACTCTCTAGGTAGAAATACTCTAGGTAGAAACACTCTAGGTAGAAATACTCCAGGTAGAAACGCTCTAGGTAGAAACGCTCTAGGTAGAAATGCTCTAGGTAGAAATGTTCTAGGTAGAAACGCTCTTGGTAGAAACACTCTAGGTAGAGACGCTCTAGGTAGAAACAGACTCTAGGTAGAAACACTCAGGGTAGAAATGCTCTAGGAAGAAACAGACTCTAGGTAGAGACACTCTAGGTAGAAATGCTCTAGGTAGAAATTCTAGCTAGAAACAGACAAGTTAAAACATAGTAGAGGTAGAAACACACTCTAGGTAGAAACAGACTCTAGATAGAAACAGACTCTAGGTCTGTCGGTAGAAACAGTGGAGCTTTTCAATGAAGCGAATGACCTTGACTTTGACTCGGTGCCTCGGTGACTCGTTGATTCACGGCTCCTGGACTCTCCTGCCGTCAAGCAGAAGCAGGTTAAGTGATGAGAAACGCCGTCCCGTCGGTTCTCGGCAGCAGACGAGGCGCCGGCCGTTTCCCGCTGAGTGAGATGAGGATGGATGGCTTATTGGGCGCCGTTCAGGAGTCGGAGGATCAGCCGCCGCGACGAGGCCGTCCATACTTCGCGGCTCAGAGCTTGTTGATTGGCCGCCGCCGAGGACGGGAAGATTTCTTCCACCCTCGCGGCGCCGCTGACAACTTAATGCCGCGTCGGGTTTGACGGCGACCTGGGCGCTAGCGGCGGAGACGCACTCGTAAATAACGACGACAGGGAGGCCGCCGTGGCGTCGTTTACTCTTCACTTTGCTTTAGCATTAGCGCGAGCTAAGTGCCTCCTGACTCGCTTCCCCTGAGCAGAGCTTAATCATCCTGACAGCGGCACTCGCGACACAGAGCGCCATTAGCATTAGCATTCATCTCGTTTTACCGCACTAGAGTAAATATTAGCATCCCTCTAGGAGATTATTTATCATTTATTATTATTATTATTATTATTATTATTATTATTATTATTGTTGTTGTTGTTATCTTGGCTGTTTTCTTCTTCATGGATCTGTTTCTTTCAAGTGTCTGCATGTTGGTAGTTTGTCGCTTAAAGAGGCGCGAACTTCCTCTGAGATTATAGAGCATCTTCCTCCTCTAACATCAGATTATAGAGCATCTTCCTCCTCTAACAGCAGATTATAGAGCATCCTCCTCCTCTAACAGCAGATTATAGAGCATCTTCCTCCTCTAACATCCAGATTGTAGAGCATCTTCCTCCTCTAACGTCAGATTATAGAGCATCTTCCTCCTCTAACATCAGATTATAGAGCATCGTCCTCCTCTAACACGCAGATTATAGAGCATCCTCCTCCTCTAACAGCAGATTATAGAGCATATTCCTCCTCTAACATCCAGATTATAGAGCATCTGCATCCTCTAACATCAGATTATAGAGCATCTCCACCCTCTAACAGCAGATTATAGAGCATCTTCCTCCTCTAACAGCAGATTATAGAGCATCTCCCTCCTCTAACAGCAGATTATAGAGCATCTCCCTCTAACATCAGATTATAGAGCATCTCCCTCCTCTAACAGCAGATTACAGAGCATCTCCCTCCTCTAACAGCAGATTATAGAGCATCTCCCTCTAACATCAGATTATAGAGCATCTTCCTCCTCTAACAGCAGATTACAGAGCATCTCCCTCCTCTAACAGCAGATTCCCATTCTATACAGGAAGTGGTTTGCTTGGAAGGATGTATTAAGGTTTATGAGATTCTCTGTAAAGTCATTGGAAAGACGTGACTTTGCTTCATGTGATCGACTCAAACCACAAATACGAGAACAAAAACAAATTAAGTTTTGCATGTGAATCACTAAAACACTGAAATCTCTGAGGTTGTTGTTTTTTGTTTTCTTTAACCTTCCGATTGAACATCCCCAAGCGGCTCGGCAACATTGGAGCCACTTCGTGTTTTTAATTCTCTACAAAGTAAAGCAACAAAGCAGAAAATCGTCATTTTTAGCCAAACAGCTGTTTTATGTTATTGTCTCAGAATGTCTTAGTAGAAATAAACTTTAAAATATTCCTCAGAAATCCACCGATTTCAAAAGAACTGTCATGAGACATCCAGGCCAAGAAGTTGGTCTGGTCTGCTTTAATAGGAAATTATTTAATGAAATTATTTTCTGCTTGTCATGCATGTCATGGAATGGAGAGAACCGTGACTGAGAAAAGTCTTTGTCCTGGAATAAACTCCCGGTCGATGTCGTCGTGGGGGATTTAGTTTCTGAGGATCTGCGTTCATATCTCACAGCAGAAGCAGAGGAAACGCGTCAAACGTCGTCTGCAATTAAAGAAAAGTAAAGCTGTGAAACAAAAAGAGGCAGAAAACTGCAGCGCCGTTGTAGGAAACGTCGGAAGCAGAGTGAGGAAGTGGTGCATTTTATTTTCCTTGCTGGTTCACCTGCTTGTTTGCAGGCAGCGGCTCAGGGAACCCCCCCCCCCCATACCCCCCCATACTCCCCCCGAACCGCCTCGTCTCGCGGCTTTCAAAGTTCCTCGCTGGCTTATTTGGCCACTTTCATTTCCATCATCTGCAGCGATAATAAATGTGGAATGACAAATGTGAAATTTGTTAGAGATTATGAAATTCCTGTCCCGCTCTGCACTGCAGTGGGGGGAGGGGAAAAAATAAAAAAAACAGCCTTCATGCTTTCACCCCCCCTTCCCCCCCCCCCCCCCCCCCCCCCCAACGATTCATGCTGCATTATACTAGAAAGTGAAGCTGCTAATGCTGATGGACTGCATGTTGGACTCCGTCGGCTGAGTCCCAGGGAAAAGGTGAGTTAAAAGATCAAAGCCGGTAGAGAGAGAGTAAAAAAAAAACCCTTTGAAGAAGGCAGGTAAAACTTTTTAATATTCAATCACTATATTTATCCTCCAAAGACGATTTGGTTTCAATGGGAAAGAATGTGGAGATAAACGGAATAAGACGGAAACGTTGAAACGCTTCTGCAGCGCCCCCTAGGACAGCCATAGCACCCCCACAAATATGACTTGGTTAATTTTCTTTTCTTTTTTCCTGTGGTTTATTTAGATTTTTTTTCCCCCCTGTGGTTTATTTTTTTTCTGTGGTTTATTCAGATTTTTTTTTCTGTGGTTTATTTATTTATTTTTTCTGTGGTTTATTTACATTTTTTCCCCCTGTGGTTTATTTAGATGTTTTCCTATGTGAAGATTATAATTTGTTGCCTGGTTAATTAATAAATACACCAATAAAACATGTATTTTTTCACCGTGTGGTGCGATTCAGTCAATCGCTGCAGCGCATGCATTAACCTTTCAACTTACAACTTCCTGTTAGCAGGAGCGCATTTCTCCTGCTGACTGGTAAATAGTTGACGGGTATCGTTAGTGAGTTTTATGAATCCCATTCCGATTCTGCTTGTTGACTCCGCTTCCGAACGATTCCTTACTTCGATTCCAAAATAGTGAAGAAAATATGTCAAGTGTTTATTTTAACTTTATCCCTTTAAGTTTGAAGAAACTGGTGAACAAAAATAAAAACCTGTCTGAGCAGCATTCGTGCTAAAATGCTAAAGTACAAAACGGCAATAATTAAAGTGCATTCATGATAACAGCTGCTTACAACCAGTTGATTTCCATGAGAAATAAACTGAAATAAAAATGTTTCTTTTTTTTAAGTATTTTTTTTACAGGATACCCGTCATTTTCGATTCGGTTCCTACTTGGAACCCAATTCCGGTACCCAACCCTGCTGGTACCTTACTGATAGTAAAGAAACATGGAGGCTGTATCGTTTTTATTCTGACGCGTCATGGTGACTGATGATTATTGTCTATTTTTGAGATTCTGGCGAAATATCTCGCGTTTTTTGCTGCACAATATTGTTTTAAATCGCTTTTACTGTACGTTTTACTGTTACGTGCTCATATTGTCGGCGATGCAGTCGAAAATAAACCACAGATCCCCGAATTCCCCAGAACCGTCCCTGAAAGATGGAATACGAACAACCTCTCTGGCGCCGCCGCTGGTGGGGAGGTGGTACTGCAAATTAAATCCTCCCAGACCGACCTGAGAGCGAACGCGTGAAGGGGAAACCTTCAGACTACCGCCGCTAACGACAAGCCTCCCGTTCTCCTCTCTCCTCACAGACAACGTCTACAGGAAGTGCCTGGCCAACGGCACGTGGGCGCCGAAGGGGAACTACTCCATGTGCAAGGCCATTCTTCACCAGGAGGTAAGGAACTCGCCGCCGAGCCGGCTTCCGATGACTGATGGGGCTTTTTGTGGAGCTTTTCCAAAGCCCGGAGCGCGTTGATCACAAGTAACCAAAATAAATAAATATTATCATTTATCTTGAGTGTGACGGAGAAGAAAAAAAAAAATCCATCAATTTGTTTAAGAAATTGAAGCTCCGGCTTCTAGAAAGTTCATTCTGGCATTTAACCCTCATTTAACCCGAAACAGCTTCAATGAACGGCTGCCGTATGGAGTTATTGTTCTTTTATTAAACATCACGGTGTGAAACACTAAGCAGGGAGCGTCTCCATGGCAACGGATAGCCATCTCTTTTCCGCTCTGTATGGGGAGGGGTTTTTTTTGGCAGTCTATTGGAAACTTTTATCCGTTAAGTTCCAAAATCTAATGGCTGCATCCTTGGATGATGACATTTAATGCAATTTGCATGAGTGGCTCGGTGAAATGCAGAGAAACAAACCAATCCGGTGATCGTTTCTTTCATGTTTGCATTTTTATCCTGGGTTCTTGTTTCATGTGGCTGTTTTTTATTTATTTATTTTTTTTCAAAGTGGCTGGAGGCAAAGCCGCGAAGCTCGTTCCGAATTATGGGTCTTCTTCACGGAGCTACTCATGATAACAGCTGCTTACAACCAGTAGATTTCCATGAGAAATAAACTGAAATAAAAATTCAAAAAACATTTTTTTTTTTTTTTTTTACCAGGTTCTCGGTACCCGCCATTTTTGATTCGGTTCCTACTTGGAACCCAATTCCGGTACCCAACCCTGCTGGTAAATTACTGATAGTCAAGAAACATGGAGGCTTTAAAAAAAAAAAAACAACAACGACCGACGCATCGTTTTATTCTGACGCCTCATGGTGATTATTGCCTATTTTTGAGATTCTGGCGAAATATCTCACGTTTTTTTGTTGCATAATATTGTTTTAAATCTGTACGTCTTACTGCTACGTGCTCATATTGTCGGCGTTGCAGTACAAAATAAACCACAGATCCCCGAATTCCCCAGAACAAAAATAAAATCCTGTCTGAGCAGCATTCGTGCTAAAATACTAAAGTGCATTGTCTTCACGGCATCGTCTTACGGCCGGAGACCGTAGAGACCGATCGATTCTCCACCGACACACTTCCACTGATCCTCAACCAGAATCTAATACAAACCAGGCACCCGGGGGCCCTGCACACCCAGGCCCTGCACACCCAGGCCCTGCACACCCAGGCCCCTTGTAGAAATCGGAGCCTCTGCCCGGAGGCAACACTTGACTGCTGGTGGACTGGCGTCCTGATTAAACGGGGCTTTTCTGGGTAGCTTGACGCCGGCGGCGCGACGCGTACGTTAATTAAAGCAAAACCACAAAGGTTAGCTGCGGGAGCCGGCCGGCCCCCGAGGCCTTCCTGCAGTAAACAGGGGACTTTAAAAGGCCGTTTCCCGCCGAGCCGCCGCCGCCGCCGGCCTCCTCCCCGAGGCGCCCCGGGGGCGCTTCACCGCGGGGGGGGTCGGCTGTCGCCGCGGCTCCGCCGTCGCCGGCTTGACGTCCGCTCTGGGGAGGATCCGCTCCTGCAGCCTGCAGCCGGGTGCAAACCGCCGGCTAAGAGGAACCCGTGGATGTTGTTCATCCGTTCACGCCGCTGACTCACTCCCCGTCTGTCTGTTACCCCCTCCCTCCTCCACCCTCCACCCTCCACCCTCCACCCTCCACCCGCCCACACGGCGAGCTGCGATGGTGACGGGCGCTCGTTAATGAGGATTGAGCGTCAGAACAGGCGGAACACGCTGACCCACATCGGGCGCCGCGCGTCTGGATGGGATGACGGGACGACGCGTGGCTCACAGAGAGTTTCTTCTCCACGGCGTCTGAAATTACCACCTCGCTTCTCGTTTCTTTATCGGTCCCGGCGAGGTGCGACGACGTCAAAAAGCGAGCGGCTCGGTTCCATTTTGACGTGAATGAATCTCGTCTCTGCATGAAAATAGATTTTTTTTAAAAACTATTATTATTAAATACGTGAAGATAAATCATGACGGGATTATTTCCCAGCGTTCTGAGGGGGAGAGCAGCCACGCCTCCATGTGATTAAAGTCGCCCGCTCTCCTTCCTTCAGGCCACTTTGTAAAATGGCTGCAGCCCGAAAGTCGATCACCTCGACTGACACACTTGTAGACGGTCGGAGGGACAGGAGAAGCTCTGACTCTGGTTTCTGCAGAGGTTGTTTCCTGTTGGGGGGAGTTTTTCCTTTCCAAGTCGCAAGTAAACCTGCTTGCTCATGTGGATCTGTTGGGCTTTTCTATTCTCTCTGTTAAAAGCAGCGAGGAATGACTCTGTTGTATTTTAAAAAATATATATATATTATTACTGCCACTATATTAGTTTATATGGTCTTTAACTATTCACTAATTATTATTATTATTATTATTATTATTATTATTATTATTATTATTATTATTATTATATTACCAGTAATTCCTAATCAATATATTTGTAAATATTTTTCTTATTTGCAGGTTTTTTTTTTTATTTGCGGAAGAGGATTAGGGCCATTGTGGGGGGAAAAAACCTGTCAGAGTTTAAAGTCAGAATTCTGAGAAAAAAGTCAGAATTCTGAGTTTAAAAGTCAGAATTTTGAGTTTATGTCATAATTCTGAGTTTAAAAGTCAGAATTCTGAGTTTAAAAGTCAGAATTCTGAAATTAAAGTCAAAATTATGAGTTTAAAAGTCAGAATTCTGTGTTTAAAGTCAAAATTTTCAGTTTAAAAGTCAGAATTCTGAGTTTAAAAGTCAGAATTCTGAAATTAAAGTCAAAATTCTCAGTTTAAAGTCAGAATTCTGATTTAAAAAGTCAGAATTTTGATAAAAAAAAGTCAGAATTCTGAGTTTAAAGTCAGAATTCTGAGAAAAAAAAGTCAGAACTCAGGGTTTTTTCCCCACAATGGCCCTAATCCTCTTCAATAAAAATCTTCTGTTAAAAAATAAATGATGGCTTTCTCTTTTATGTCGTCACCAGGATTGTTCCAAAGTCAAACTCTTTTGACACTAATGCCAATAAAAACCATATAACTTATTTTAAAAAATGGGACACGAGCAGGACGTCACAGGAGAATCACTTTGTGCATTGAATGTATTATAGCGGTGGAAGTTCTCCAATTAGTTTTTATTTTAAGAGCCGCTTTCGCGTGAAGTCTCGGTGGAAAATAAGCCAAACGACAAACCGAAACGACTCGGCGAGTCTTTTCACGACCGTCCAGCAGGAACGCCATCGGGCGGCGGAGTCACGCAGACTATTGATCAGACGGTGACTCACCGCTTCTTCCGCCTGAAAGAAAAGCTCCGGGTGCTTTAACCTCACGGGATCCTCTGTGAGGAGGAATCGATGCCGGATTAACAGCAGTAGGCGGGAATACGTGGGCGAGATCCACACTTTGCTTTTTTTTTTATTGTTTTTTTTTTAGTATTTCCCAGCCGTTTCAACACTTTGTGACTCTGCGTTTGTGAATAAAGTGAATATTTATAGCAGCCTGGTTAAATATAACTCCTCCTCCGATGAATCTGTGGTGAGATTTTAGATTTTCATGACATTTTATTTCGGCGGAAAAGAACATCCTGAATAATAGAACATAAAAGGGCTCAAAAAGATTTCAGTTCAGATCGTTAAGAAACGACCGAACCTTCCAGAATCGTCTACAAGACGAGCTGCTCCACATTATTCAGACTCTTCCTGCTCTTCTCACGCTGTTTGACAGTTTAAAGTCCCAGTGAAATGTAAAACACTACTTTGCAAAAAACGATAGTTGGGGTTCTACTTGTAAGGTTCCTCCGACTCTGCCCCACCACTGTTGTCGCGTAACAAAGTTATTTGAAATTTGAATCTCCAGCCGAGGAAGTCGGGGGAATCCTTCTTCTTCGTGGGCCATTGTGGGCGGAGCCTATGTGTGACGTCACGAGTTGTGCAGATCTCGATCTGTTGTGTTCATATTGGCTTGTTTCCTCTTAAATATCCAAGTTTTTACAGTGTTTTGAAGTTATAGTCGGCGTTTTATGAGCCTTGACGAAAGATTGAGCCTGGAAGAGACCAGAGAGGAGGAAAGGAGCACGGGCGGCGGGAGCGACTAGCGGCTAGCGGGAGCCGCTAGCTGGAGCGGCTAGTAGACGATCAAGTAATACCTGGACTCATCTTCGGTGATTCCGCGCAGTCAGAAAAGCGCTTCGATCCAGGAAGCCGGTCGTTCTGCCAAAAATCAGGACGCCTCAAAGCCTCAAAGCCTCAAAGCCTCAAAGGTGAAAAGTGGCGGCTGCTGAGGCGAGGAGACGAGGACGAATGGAGGACGAAGCGTCTTCTGCTTCCTCAAACATGTTCCAGACGGGGTCACCGATGGCAGAACCACCTTCTGTGTCTTCTTCATCAATCACTGGGTTTGAAATGACCATGATGATGAAATCTGGTTAAATTCAGCCTCTTCGTGGTCAAAACTCTGATCCTCCATAATGTAAACACAACTTGGGCGTGTGCACAACTCGTGATGTCACTCTGTTATTGTCAGAAGCTCCACCCAGCAGAGGAAATAGCGCCGTTTATCGGCTATTTTCTCGCAGATTGCCGTGTTTTAACATTTTACCCTCGAGCCAGTTAGCATAAAAAGTGTCCCCAGAAGAGACAGCCAGAGTGTTTTAGAAGTCGAATTTTCATTTCACTGGGACTTTTAAATAAAACTTCCTGCCGAAGTTCCTTCAACACACTGGAAGAGAGGTCGGGTTTTTTTCCCCCGTTTTTTTTCTTCTTCTTTCCCCCGCCTCGCCGCTCGATGAGGACGTGGTCATTTCCTCCGTATGGATCTGAGAAAATGAGAAAACAGAGTCTGGACGGAGATTCTTCATCCGGCGTGTTTTCACAGGCGGGTCGTTGATCGATCAGCCGGGAGATGGATCGACTGTCCGACCTTTTGAAAAATGTGCTGCCGTTAATAAATGGGGGGTGGCAGGAGCAGAGTGATTGACAGGAGGAGGAGGAGGAGGAGGAGGAGGAGGAGGAGGAGCACCTCTGTTAATTCACTGGCCTCAGTTTGAATCAACTTCGTCAAACAAACACAAAAACTCGTCGAAAGCTCAGAGAAACTCTGATTTACTGACATAAACAAGCTCCACGTCGTCTTTAAAGGCTTGAAAGACTAAAGTTGAGTGACGCGTTGGAGAATTCGAAGGCTAATCTCGTTGAAAATACCTCCAAAATAAATAAGTCTTCACTACTTTTTTGGGGTTTTTTTTTTAATGGTATTTCTTTCCACAAGTGGTTGAAAATGGGCTCTTCGTGATTTGATCAGCGCTCGTAGGAATAAACATACAAACAGCTTCAGCAGTGGTGGAAAAATACATTTTCTTTCAAGAATTGCCATTGAAATTAAACCTCTTGAGTTTGTGAAGGACGACGTTTCAAAAGGATTTCTCTTTTTTATCATCAGGACTTTTTTTTTTAAACACAAACAGTGTGAAGTGCTTGTTTATCGCTTGATTTCATGTTTTCTCCGCGTTCGGATAAATAATCTGTCGTCCGGTTCATCTCGGGACGAAGGACAGATTATCTCCACACTCCGCTCTCGTCTCACACTGGCGTGGACGAACTCGCACGGAACGTTTGATGTGAGTCGTGCTTCATTAAGAGACGCTTCTGAAGCTCCACGTTGAAAACACCAAGTGATCCCAGAGAGTTTAGATAATCATTAGTTCACAGTTCAGACCAACTTATCGCGGAACGCAGGTGATTTGACGCTTTGCGTCTCCAGAAGTGGACGCCCGGCTGAGACGAGTGAATAAACCAGGAAATCCGTAAAAAAAAAAAAGGAAAAAAGTCACGGGTGGAGTCTGAAGCGTTTGATTTCGCTCCGCGCGCTGAAAACGTTGGTTCAACTTCCTGCAGCCTTCTGGGAGAATTTGACCTGGAGGGATGGTCAACATGTCAACATGTCAACATGTCACATGTACACAGCTTGTTTATGGCGGGTGAAGCATGGTGGAGGCAGCATCATGGTGGAGGCAGCATCATGACTCCAGGTGAAGCAAGGTGGAGGCAGCATCATGGTGGAGGCAGCATCATGACTTCAGGTGAAGCATGGTGGAGGCAGCATCATGGTAGAGGCAACATCATGGTGGAGGCAGCATCATGACTCCAGGTGAAGCAAGGTGGAGGCAGCATTATGGTGGAGGCAGCATCATGGTGGAGGCAGCATCATGACTCTAGGTGAAGCAAGGTGGAGGCAACATCATGGTGGAGGCAGCATCATGACTCCAGGTGAAGCAAGGTGGAGGCAGCATTATGGTGGAGGCAGCATCATGGTGGAGGCAGCATCATGGTGGAGGCAGCATTATGGTGGAGGCAGCATCATGACTCTAGGTGAAGCAAGGTGGAGGCAGCATCATGGTGGAGGCAGCATCATGGTGGAGGCAGCATCATGGTGGAGGCAGCATCATGACTCTAGGTGAAGCAAGGTGGAGGCAGCATCATGGTGGAGGAAGCATCATGACTTCAGGTGAAGCAAGGTGGAGGCAGCATCATGGTGGAGGCAGCATCATGGTTTCAGGTGAAGCAAGGTGGAGGCAGCATCATGGTGGAGGCAGCATCATGGTGGAGGCAGCATTATGGTGGAGGCAGCATCATGGTGGAGGCAGCATCATGGTGGAGGCAGCATCATGGTGGAGGCAGCATTATGGTGGAGGCAGCATCATGGTGGAGGCAGCATCATGGTGGAGGCAGCATCATGGTGGAGGCAGCATCATGGTGGAGGCAGCATTATGGTGGAGGCAGCATCATGGTGGAGGCAGCATTATGGTGGAGGCAGCATCATGACTTCAGGTGAAGCAAGGTGGAGGCAGCATCATGGTGGAGGCAGCATTATGGTGGAGGCAGCATCATGGTGGAGGCAGCATTATGGTGGAGGCAGCATCATGGTGGAGGCAGCATCATGGTGGAGGCAGCATTATGGTGGAGGCAGCATTATGGGGGAGGAAGCATTATGACTCTAGGTGAAGCAAGGTGGAGGCAGCATTATGGTGGAGGCAGCATCATGACTCCAGGTGAAGCAAGGTGGAGGCAGCATTATGGTGGAGGCAGCATCATGGTGGTGGCAGCATCATGACTTCAGGTGAAGCAAGGTGGAGGCAGCATCATGGTGGAGGCAGCTTCATGGTGGAGGCAGCATCATGACTCTAGGTGAAGCAAGGTGGAGGCAGCATCATGGTGGAGGCAGCATCATGGTGGAGGAAGCATCATGACTCTAGGTGAAGCAAGGTGGAGGCAGCATCATGGTGGAGGCAGCATCATGACTCCAGGTGAAGCAAGGTGGAGGCAGCATCATGGTGGAGGCAACATCATGGTGGAGGCAGCATCATGACTCCAGGTGAAGCAAGGTGGAGGCAGCATTATGGTGGAGGCAGCATCATGGTGGAGGCAGCATCATGACTCCAGGTGAAGCAAGGTGGAGGCAGCATTATGGTGGAGGCAGCATCATGGTGGAGGCAGCATCATGACTCTAGGTGAAGCAAGGTGGAGGCAACATCATGGTGGAGGCAGCATCATGACTCCAGGTGAAGCAAGGTGGAGGCAGCATTATGGTGGAGGCAGCATCATGGTGGAGGCAGCATCATGGTGGAGGCAGCATTATGGTGGAGGCAGCATCATGACTCTAGGTGAAGCAAGGTGGAGGCAGCATCATGGTGGAGGCAGCATCATGGTGGAGGCAGCATCATGGTGGAGGCAGCATCATGACTCTAGGTGAAGCAAGGTGGAGGCAGCATCATGGTGGAGGCAGCATCATGACTCCAGGAGAAGCAAGGTGGAGGCAGCATCATGGTGGAGGCAGGATCATGGTGGAGGCAGCATCATGGTGGAGGCAGCATCATGGTGGAGGCAGCATCATGGTGGAGGCAGCATCATGACTTCAGGTGAAGCAAGGTGGAGGCAGCATCATGGTGGAGGCAACATCATGGTGGAGGCAGCATCATGATTTCAGGTGAAGCAAGGTGGAGGCAGCATCATGACTCCAGGTGGAGGCAGCATCATGATGGAGGCAGCATCATGACTGGTGGAGTCGTCGTCAAGACGATGTTCCATTGAGGTTCTTGTCCCAAAATGTGATGGATGAACCAGATGACGGGTTCCCCGGGGGGGGAGGGTGGGGGGGGGGGGCAGATTACAGACGCTCACATTTAATCTGGGCGTAGACACCAGTAGGTTACGTAAATCCACTTAAAGTGAAGATTACTGTCGGTTGCATGGAGGGAATCCGATCACAGTGTTCATTGTGTGTGTGTGTGTGTGTGTGTGTGTGTGTGTGTGTGTGTGCGTGCACGTGTGCGTGCGTGTGTGTGCGCGTGCGTGTGTGTGTGCGCGTGCGTGCAGGATTATGTTTTACAGCCTATTAGTTGAAAAAAAACAAACAAAAAAAACAAACAAACCCTCTCTTCTCTCGGGAAATTGACCAAAGCAAAAAACAAAACAGAAAATATCCGTTAAAGCATAAATACATAAATAAATAAATAAATCTGAGCACAAAACAAGTCGAGGGAAGAGAAATGATCAAAGATACGAAACACGTCGACGCAGACGGACGGAGAAAAAAACACCAAAACAGACATGACAGAGACGTATTAAATCATCACATAAAGACGCAAAATGACATTTAAATGTGACAAAAAATGCTCAAATCGATTTAAAAAAAATAGCCACAGAAACGTATTTGTTGCCGGGCAGAATGTGTCCAACTGATTTAATACATTTGAAATGTGACGTTTAAGCGCGTCTCAGCATCTCCGTCTCGTCTCCTGCAGAAAAAAGGGAAGATGCACTACCAGATCGCCGTCATCATCAACTTCCTGGGTCACTGCATCTCCATGGTGGCTCTGCTGGTCGCCTTCTTCCTCTTCCTGTGCTTGAGGTGAGTGTCGCCGCCGCCGCCGCCGCCGCCACCGCCGCCGCCGGCTGATGATCCTGCTCACGTCCTGGATGTGACGAGATTCTCTGGAGGTTCAAAGCCTCGCGTTCTTATTCAAAAACCGTTTGGTCATGGGAAGAAGGCTTCCTATCTCCACCCTGCAGATGTAAAGAGGTTTAGACCCCCACAACACACACACACACACACACACACACACACACACACACACACACACACACACACACACACACACACTCTCGCCAGTGGGAATGATAGAAGCATGTTGGAGGAGGAGGAGAAGGTTTCTGACAGGAAGCAGAGAAACGTCTGACCTGCTCCTCGCTGACCATTAATCAGTTCATCAGTTCATCGGTTCATCGGTTCATCGGTTCATCAGTTCATCAGTTCATCGGTTCATCGGTTCATCAGTTCATCGGTTCATCAGTTCATCAGTTCATCAGATCATCGGTTCATCAGTTCATCGGTTCATCAGTTCATCGGTTCATCAGTTCATCGGTTCATCAGATCATCGGTTCATCAGTTCATCAGTTCATCAGATCATCGGTTCATCGGTTCATCGGTTCATCGGTTCATCGGTTCATCAGTTCATCAGTTCATCAGTTCATCAGATCATCAGATCATCGGTTCATCGGTTCATCGGTTCATCAGTTCATCAGATCATCGGTTCATCAGTTCATCAGTTAAATGCAGGAAAACTCATCGATAGATGTATGAAGGTGTGTTTGGGTGGGTGAGTGAGTACTTGGTGATGGAGGATGGATGGATGGATGATGGATGGATGGATGGATGATGGATGATGATGATGGATGATGGATGATGGATGGATGATGGATGGATGGATGGATGGATGGATGGATGGATGGATGGATGGATGACCCAGCAGAAGCTTGTGTCAGACAGCGCTCCATTACTTTCCAGCAGAAGATGAAGGGATGAGAGGAGAAGCAGGCGGAGGTGAAGCAGCAGGTTGGAGGTGAAGCAGCAGGTCGGAGGTGAAGCAGCAGGGTGGAGGTGAAGCAGCAGGGTGGAGGTGAGGCAGCAGGTGGAGGTGAAGCAGCAGGTTGGAGGTGAAGCAGCAGGTCGGAGGTGAAGCAGCAGGTGGAGGTGAAGCAGCAGGTGGAGGTGAAGCAGCAGGGTGGAGGTGAAGCAGCAGGCGGAGGTCAGTCCTCGTCCTCTGCTCGTTTCAGTCCTTTAACGGCTGCAGGTGGAGGTTTGTTTGATTCCTGACGGAGGAAGTTGGTGTTGAGGAGAGAAGTGACTGTAGTGAGTCACTTCCTCTCGGAGCTCCGCAGGATCTCAAGCTGGCGGCGGATTACTCGTTTCCTGCGGATTACTAGTAACTGATTGTCAGCGTCGCTTTTGGTTTTATTTATTTATTTATTTTATCTGCAGCTGCTGCTTTTACTCGGGGTCCGTCTCATTTTATCATTTCGCTTTCAATCTGTGGCTTCGCTTGGTGATTTTTTAATCTGATTTTTAATCTGCCTCCATGTTGTTGCGTCGCACTTTAAAGGGTGTTTCGTGTGAATTGAAGCGTCTCTTTAAGAAACATGGCCGCCAGGAGCCGCGTTACGACAGTTTCCCCTGCGGACGCAAGGCAACGGCTCCGTGTCGCTGCAGGACGTGTGATATCTGCAGGCTTACGCCGACAAACTGAGGAGGTGCAAGGAATGTACAGCGGTTGCCTAGCAACAGTGACTTTAGTCCACAACACCGGGAAGAAAAGAAATGGAAATTTTTTATTTATTTTTTTTGCTCCGTGTCGTCACAAACGTTTACATTTATCCGTGAGTTCCTCCTTCTTCCCACTTCAGGGCGGATTCACGTTATGTTGAGGTGCAGTTCCACACCTGAACACTCGGCGGAGCCAGAGAGGGACGTCGCACTGATTATTACCACAGGTGTAGGGTTAATCAATGTACGGTGGCCCTGAAGTGCAAACCACAACAACAAATCACTAAACACAACAATAAATGAAAAAACACAACAGCAAATGAAAAAACACAACAACAAATTGAAAAACACAACAACAAATTGAAAAACACAACAGCAAATGAAAAAACACAACAACAAATGAAAAAACACAACAACAAATTGAAAAACACAACAACAAATTGAAAAACACAACAACAAATTGAAAAACACAACAGCGAATTCAAAAACACAACAGCAAATTGAAAAACACAACAACAAATTGAAAAACACAACAGCAAATTCAAAAACACAACAGCAAATGAAAAAACACAACAGCAAATGAAAAAACACAACAACAAATGAAAAAACACAACAACAAATTGAAAAAACATAACAACAAATTGAAAAACACAACAACAAATTCAAAAACACAACAGCAAATGAAAAAACACAACAGCAAATTGAAAAACACAGCAACAAATTGAAGAACAGAACAGCAAATGAAAAAACACAACAAATGAAAAAACACAACAGCAAATTCAAAAACACAACAGCAAATTCAAAAACACAACAGCAAATGAAAAAACACAACAGCAAATGAAAAAACACAACAACAAATGAAAAAACACAACAAAAAATTGAAAAAACACAACAACAAATTGAAAAACACAGCAACAAATTGAAGAACAGAACAGCAAATGAAAAAACACAACAACAAATGAAAAAACACAACAACAAATTGAAAAACACAACAGCAAATGAAAAAACACAACAACAAATTGAAAAACACAACAAATTGAAAAACACAACAGCAAATGAAAAAACACAACAACAAATTGAAAAACACAACAACAAATTGAAAAACACAACAACAAATTGAAAAACACAACAGCAAATGAAAAAACACAACAACAAATTGAAAAACACAACAACAAATTGAAAAACACAACAACAAATTGAAAAACACAACAACAAATTGAAAAACACAACAGCAAATGAAAAAACACAACAGCAAATGAAAAAACACAACAACAAATTTAGTGATTTGTTGTTGTGTTTTGCCCTTCAGGGCCACCGTACCAACGTGTCAATAGTGATTCTGGAAAGAACAAAGTACAAGTGAATCAGAAGGCGTTGATCAGAAAGTGCGAACAATTCCAAGAAAAAGTCCAAACGTGCAGCCGAAAACGAAGAAAACGACGGCGACGAGACGATAAATCCTGCAGAACTTGACACGTCGGACACGGATTCACCGCCCAAAAAACCAAAAAGTGCAGAATCTGATTGCTGAAGGCTGCGAGAAGATTAAGTTCTTCATCCCTGATTGAAATGAAAAGACGAGGGCAGAAAAGCCCCAGAAGAGGAGGAACAAGTGGAGCGTTAACCAGAGAAAGGCCTTCGCACGTCCGCCGCATCGATCGGAGAGCGTGAAAGGGCAGCGGGGGAGGGGGGGGGGGGTGGGAGAAGGGGGGGGGGGGGGGGTTAACAAGTGTGTGGAAACTCTACAGGACTGTGCTTTTAACAAGCAGACTTTATTCCCTCATTCATTAATTTTCACAAATTCGTCCGGAGCAGAACGGTGAGTCTCGGCTGAGCTCAGACTAAAATGTGCTGCAGGAGGGAGACTGTGGCTTTTCTAGATCAGTGGTTTTCAACCACACTGGTGTTTCCGCGAGATAAATACTCAGGTGTGCCATGGGAAATTATCCAATTTCACATTTTTTGTTCTAAAAAAACCTTTGCTCTCACAGCCGAGAGTGTGTTTCAGAGTAATCATGTATAAATACTCTTCGCCACTAGAGGGCAGCACAGAACTTTGCCGGTGAAATGTAAAGTGACAGACGTCAGTGTGGTTCATCTCCACCTCCTGCTACCATCTTGTATCAAAGTACTGTGTCAGTGACAGTGATGGAGAAGTTTTTGAAAACCAGGATCTCAGCTCTTCATCCATCAGGTCCAGGTTTCACACTGAGGGAGTCACTATTAAAAAGAAGTCCTTGCTTTCTGGATTTACTGGATTCCTGTTGATAAAACTTTGATGAGAATGACTTTATATTGTTAATAGAGGCTACAGAGTTTCACTTTTTAACATTTCCGGGTGGTGGTGTGCCTCCAGATTGTTCCAAACAAAAAAGTGTGCCTCGGCTCCAAAAGGTTGAAAAACACTGTTCTAGGTATCTCTAGGTATACAGGGGGGTACCCTCGTTTATCGCAGTAGTAGTTACCTTTGTACCAGTATTCTACATTTTTTAGGACTGTAAAACCCGTCACCGCACACTTTATGCACTTTCCTCAGAGAGGAATGAACATTTTCTCACATTTAAACACTCCCAAAGTTCAAACCGCCGTAGATTTTAAAAACATAAAGGTACCTCTGCCTCCTGGCCAATCAGGACGCAGGACACTGGGTGCTTTCAGACGCTGTTTAAAAAAAAACAAGACTCTTTAAGAAGATTCAACAAATTTTTACATTTTATTTATTAAATTTTTTTTGTAATATTTTTACATCAAAAAGAAAGAAAAAGATTCAAAACAAAACAATAAACATGGAGCCAATACGTAACAAAACACTGCACTTTGTTTGAAAAAGGAGTGAGAAGAAGTAGAAGACTAGTTTGTACACACTTATCCTTATAATTACATAATATATACCATATATACACTTTATAAATATGTAATTACAAAAACAAAAATATAATATATATATCCTTATAATTACATAATATATACCATATATACACTTTATAAATATGTAATTACAAAAACAAAAATATAATACATATATCCTTATAATTACATAATATATACCATATATACACTTTATAAATATGTAATTACAAAAACAAAAATATACTACACACATATCCTTAATATATAAAAAACTAACCCCATAAATAAATATATACCATATACTTATTAAAATCTATACATAGAATCTATTTATAGAAACATACTTCCTCTTCTATGTTCAAAAAACATTTGTTTGCACCGTGGTAATACAAGTCTGTTAGAATCAAAACACAATATTTCATGAGTATAAATCACGACAACAACAAATAGTGACTTATAGTCCAGAGAATACGGTAAATTAACCTCAACAGTTAATTAAAAGACAGTTTCCTTCAAAGGAAACTGGATATTATTATTAACGGGGCAGGAGGGGCTGCAGGTAAATGTGATTTATCCGTATTGTTGAGAAAAACCACCCTAATTAAGGTCGGTAATGGCGGCTGAGGAGGAAGTGGTTCACGTCCTCGTTCGCTTATTTTCACCTTCAATGTTCCCGTTTCTTCCCCGTCTGACAGTCGGAGGAAGTTGAAGCTCCGCCGGGAGTTTGGATTCTATTTTCTTTTCGACTGGACTGACCTGCTTCACGTGTCGCTCTGGACTGAACCCCCTCCTGGGAGGCCAAGGTTATTTAGCAGACGTCCACCAGGGGGTGGTGTGTGTGTGTGTGTGATGTCATCGCCACGTCGCCGCTGGGGGGTCACAGGAAGTGAGGTCACGCGGGCGACGATTTTGAATGACAAGTAGAAAAGCGTTTGTTTGCGGCGTGACATCGGCTGCTTTTGTGTGATTCCACCGGCGGCGGCGGCGGCGTGGGAGGAAATGACACGCCTGACAACAAGATTCCGCCGACTCGCATTTTACGCTTCGCGTCGCCTCGCGGGCGCCGTTTCTACAACTCGTTCTAATCACACCACTTCTAATGACCAATTACAAGACGGAATTTCTGGCGGTGACGTCAGCAAGCTGCCGGGGGGAAAAAATGGCTTTCTTTACTCTGCAGGACTGTTCATGCCGAACTCGCAGGCCACGCCCCCTCGCATCAGGCCACGCCCCCTCACAGCAGGCCACACCCCCTTCACATTGGCGTCTTAACTCTTCAACCGCACGGTTTATTTAAACATTGCTCTGAACTGTCTCAGTAATAAAAGAGAGAGTTTTTGTCCGAGCCGCCATCCTTGTCCGGTTTGAACTTGTCGTGGTGCGTTCAGGTGCATCACGGCATTTTAGCGTTCAATGTCATTTAAAAAAACGGGTTACGACCTCACTTCAGGTTAACGATCAGGACCAATAAAGAGTCTCACCGACAAACAAGGATATTGAGTCGAACGTGAATGTTCTCAAATGCTCTGCTCACGTTTTTAAATTGTTTAAATTCCACGTTTAGCAGGTTAAAAGCTCCCGTATTGTTCGATTATTAATAAACTGGTGGAGAAAGAAAGGAGGCGTCGCCACGGCGACCGCGGACGATCTTCCCCCGTGGCGTGCCGCTGTCCCAATTACGTCCCGAGGTCGAGTTGTTTGGTCCACAAACGCAAGCGAAGAGCGAGAACAGCGGGACGAGATGTTGCTTCATGCTGCTCCGTTAATTATTCATCCCTCTTCTTTTACTCCGTCGGCAAAAAAAAAAAAAAAAAAAAAACATGGCTTCAGAAGATTATTTGTTTCGGCTACAGAGCGGAAAAAAAATAAACGGGTGCAAAATGTTTAAGGGCAAAAGAATAATTCTTGATAAAGCAAATGTGTGTGAAATTAATTATTATTTCCCTGCAGTGTGTGGCGTCATGGCTCCGCCCAGCGTTGTGGCGTCCGGGGCCCCGCCCGGCGGCGTGGGGCGTCCGGGGCCCCGCCCGGCGGCGTGGGGCGTCCGGGGCCTCGCCCGGCGGCGTTGTGGCGTCCGGGGCCTCGCCCGGCGGCGTGGGGCGTCCGGGGCCCCGCCCGGCGGCGTGGGGCGTCCGGGGCCTCGCCCGGCGGCGTGGGGCGTCCGGGGCCTCGCCCGGCGGCGTTGTGGCGTCCGGGGCCTCGCCCGGCGGCGTGGGTCATCCGGGGCCTCGCCCGGCGGCGTGGGGCGTCCGGGGCCTCGCCCGGCGGCGTGGGGTGTACGAGGCCTCGCCCGGCGCTCAGCGGGAGGCTGAACGTCTGATTCCATCTGCTCTGGTCTCCCTGCAGGAGCATCCGCTGCCTGAGGAACATCATCCACTGGAACCTGATCACCGCCTTCATCCTGCGGAACGCAACCTGGTTCATCGTGCAGATGACCATGAGCCCCGAGGTGCACGAGAGCAACGTGGTACGACTGTTACCGCCTGTTACCGCCTGTTACCGACTGTTACCGCCTGTTACCACCTGTTACTGCCTGTTACTTACTGTTACCACCTGTTACTGGCTGTTACCACCTATTGCTGACTGTTACTTACTGTTACCGCCTGTTACCACCTGTTACTGACTGTTACCACCTGTTACTGACTGTTACTTACTGTTACCGCCTGTTACCAACTGTTACTGACAGTTACTGCCTGTTAATGACTGTTACTGACTGTTACGTACTGTTACTGACGGTTACTGCCTGTTAATGACTGTTACTGAATGTTACCTACTGTTACTGACTGTTACCACCTCTTACCGACTGTTACTGACTGTTACTCCCTGTTAATGAGTGTTACTGACTGTTACCTAATGTTAATGCCTATTACCGCCTATTACTGCTTGTTACCACCTATTACCGCCTGTTATTGACTGTTCCCTACTGTTACTGACGGTTACTGCCTGTTAATGACTGTTACTGACTGTTACCTACTGTTACTGACTGTTACCACCTCTTACCGACTGTTACTCCCTTTTAATAAGTGTTACTGACTGTTACCTAATGTTAATGCCTATTACCGCCTACTACTGCTTGTTACCACCTATTATCACCTGTTACTGACTGTTACTAACTGCTACTGCCTGTTACCGACTGTTAATGCCTTTTACCGCCTGTTACCGCCTGTTAATGCATATTACCGCTTGTTACTACCTGTTACTGCCTGTTACCGCCTGCTAATGCGTATTACTGCTTGTTACTGCCTGTTACCTACTATTACCGCTTGTTACCGCTTGTTACAGCCTGTTACCGCCTGTTACCGCTTGTTACAGCCTGTTACTGCCTGTTACAGCCTGTTAATGACTGTTACCGCCAGCTAATGCATATTACTGCTTGTTACCGCCTGTTACCGCCTGTGACTGACCCTTTGCTCCGCCCGTGTCTTGCAGGTGTGGTGCCGCCTGGTCACCGCCTCCTTCAACTACTTCCACTCCACCAACTTCTTCTGGATGTTCGGCGAGGGCTGCTACCTCCACACCGCCATCGTGCTCACCTACTCCACCGACAAGCTGCGCAAGTGGATGTTCATCTGCATCGGCTGGTGTGCGTCTCTCAGTTCTACTCTTCATTCAGAATGACCGTAATCTGGGATTATCGCTTCACAATTCCTCCTTTATGTCCTGTAAATGATCCTCCAACCGCAGAGGCGGAGGTTCTGTGGTTGGAGGCCGGAGGTTGTGTTTCGGAATCGTTTGTTTACGTCTCCGTCAGTTTGAGTGAATCTCCGGCGAGGCGACGTGGTTGCAGGTCAGGAGGATTCCACCCGGCGTGACGGAGGAGTCGGGATGTGGCAGCCGCCAAACACTTGGCTGCGACTTCAGCAGCGCTGTCACCCTGAGATTAGCACTATTGAGCCAGCTGGATTACCCCCCCCCCCCACCCCCCCGAGGCAGAGGAAGAAGGAATAAGATCACATTTTCTGCTTCGCTTCCTCAAGAGCACAAAGCGTCAGCAAGATGTGAGCCAGAGAAGAAGAAAGACAGATTTCCTGTCATGGCTGAACGTCACGAGGCTGAAGAGCATCGTTCTACTACTAATGCTGAAGAGCATCATCCTGCTAAGGCTGAAGAGCATCGTCCTTGTGATAATGCTGAAGAGCGTCGTTCTACTAAGGCTGAAGAGCATCATCCTGCTAAGGCTGAAGAGCATTGTCCTTGTGATAATGCTGAAGAGCGTCGTTCTACTAAGGCTGAAGAGCATCATCCTGCTAAGGCTGAAGAGCATCGTCCTTGTGATAATGCTGAAGAGTGTCGTTCTACTAAGGCTGAAGAGCATCATCCTGCTAAGGCTGAAGAGCATCGTCCTTGTGATAATGCTGAAGAGCGTCGTTCTACTAAGGCTGAAGAGCATCATCCTGCTAAGGCTGAAGAGCATTGTCCTTGTGATAATGCTGAAGAGCATCGTTCAACTAAGGCTGAAGAGCATCGTCCTGCTAAGGCTGAAGAGCATCGTCCTTGTGATAATGCTGAAGAGCACCGTCCTCTTGATGATGCTGAAGACCATTGTCCTGCTAAGGCTGAAGAGCATCGTCTTGCTAAGGCTGAAGAGCATCGTCCTGCTAAGGCTGAAGAGCATCGTCGTTGTGATAATGCTGAAGAGCACCGTCCTCTTGATGATGTTGAAGAGCATTGTCCTGCTAAGGCTGAATAGCATCGTCCTGCTATGGCTGACGAGCATCGTCTTGCTAAGGCTGAAGAGCATCGTCCTTGTGATAATGCTGAAGAGCATCATTCTACTAAAGCTGAAGAGCATCGTCCTCCTGATGATGCTGAAGAGCATCGTTCTACTAAAGCTGAAGAGCATCGTCCTCCTGATAATGCTGAAGAGCATCGTCCTACTAAGGCTGAAGGGCATCGTCCTTGTGGTTATGCTGAAGAGCATCCTCCTCCTAAGGCTGAAGAGCGTCGTCCTGCTAAGGCTGAACAGCGTCGTGTGAA
The DNA here is from genome assembly GCF_963422515.1 of Blennius ocellaris. Taxonomy (NCBI): domain Eukaryota; kingdom Metazoa; phylum Chordata; class Actinopteri; order Blenniiformes; family Blenniidae; genus Blennius; species Blennius ocellaris. The sequence continues at coordinate 2,235,980 of NC_137670.1, forward strand.
TCGCTCTGGGGACTCGGAGGACTGAAGGAACCGTTTCCACGGAAACGCGCGGCTCCTAAATCCCAGCCTGAGCTTTGAACATTTGAATTGCGACTCCTGAAGTCGTCCGTCGTTGACGGAGCGTCTGTGTGTGTCGTCCTCCAGGTATCCCCTTCCCCATCATCGTGGCCTGGGCCATCGGGAAGCTGTACTACGACAACGAGAAGTGAGTCCTCCTCCCACGAGCGTGTGGCGTTAAGAGAATAAAAGCCTAAAAGTAGAACCCCCGCTCACGACCGCGCTTAATTACAGTGTCGCCGTCTGGCAGTGATTGGCGGCGCCGATCAGGAGGCTGAAAATTGAAAAGCTCTTAAGTCGAAGCTTTTCCCCTCCATTTGTTTTAATGATTCCACGCGAAATAAAAGAACAGGCCAAAAATTCTGAAGCATTCGAAGGCTCCGTTTTCTTCCCCGTGCCCTTCAGCCTTCGCGGCAGGAATAGAAACGATTAAAATCTGTGAGTGACGCGTTCCTCCGCCGCCAGAACGACTCGGACCGGCGTCACGTTTAATGGGCGAACTCTCGACACGGACAGGAAGTGTTGAAGTCTGAAGAGGAAAATCCTGAATAATTATGTCGAGACAGGAAAAAAAGTGACAAACGTCTGAATTAGTAGATTTAGAGGGAAATGAAACTTCAATCCACGTTTGACCCACAAATCAAGGGCGAAACGTCTCACAAGGCCAATGTGATCAGATTATGTCATTATTGTTTTTATGTTTTCAACAATTGGCTTTGAGAGAGAGAGTGAGATGCAAACATCTGCAAACAGCTGGAAGTGGAAAGACACATTCATGGAATCGAAAACGACTGCAAATCACAGCAAAGTTTCTCATATTTGAGCAAAATCTTTAAAAAAAAAAGTCAAAATCATAATACTTTTGCAATTTCCTTCCATGAATCATTAAAATAAATTGTATTTTTAAAAAACAAACAAAACCTCTGGATTATCGGCGCATAGCTGCGAAAACTGCAGATCATTGAAGAATCTTTTATTTTGAAATCAGCTCAAAACGGGAAATGACCTTAAAACAAAGCCAGCCAGCTTGTTTTTGTTTTCTTTTGTTTGTCACCACTCCGAGGAAAACATAATAGACGCTATGTGAGGAAGATTGAATTACTCGTTTGAGGCGGCGGAGAAAACGAAAGAGGCTTTGTGGGCTTTGATTAAATGGCCGTCGACCAATCAGACGCTCCGAAACCTGACCTGATTAAAACACTGAATCAAATCTCTTTCATCTAATTGATATTTTCCGATTCGATCCTTTGACGCGTCGCCTCATCGGATTAGCGGGAAAATAAAGATTATTTCTCTACTAACCGGGGGTCCAGGGACGCCTGGGGAAACAGGTCCTGCAGGGGGGGGACCTTGAGCAACCTTGAGCGAACTTGAGGGACCTTGAGGGACCTTGAGGGACCTTGAGGGACCTTGAGCGGTGGAGGGGACGAGATGGCCGGGAGCTTCTGGGACACAATGATTCTCTCCAGTCTCCATCAGTGATGCTGCAACATTTACTCCCCACTAATTAAATCTATAAATTAGAGCATGAAATACGAGCGGGGAAGTGCTGAGTCAGCCACTCTGGCTTTTATTGAATCCGTCCAAAACACACATGGGGGGGGGTGGAGGAGGAGGAGGAGGAGGGAGGGAGGAGGGGTGAGGAAGAGGAAGAGGACTCCTCTGACTGTTCTCTTGTTGGGTTTCAGATGTTGGTTCGGGAAGCGAGCCGGGGTCTACACCGACTACATCTACCAGGGCCCCATGATCCTGGTTCTAGTGGTGAGTCTGGCTTTTGATCCTGCGGTGGTTCTGGTTCTAGTCTCGTCTAGTCTAGTCTGGACTATAGAGCATCTTCCTCCCCTGAACCCGAACACAGATCAATGAAGTGGCGGAACAGGCTGAATCGGCCCGACTCTGAAGAAGCAGGGGATTGTAGCTCCATTGGAGGGCGGAGCTCCGGAGGGCGGGGCTCCGGAGGGCGGAGCTCCGGAGGGCGGAGCTCCGGAGGGTGGAGGGATTGAACCCGTGAGATTTAACACGTCGCCACCTGCTGTTTGATTCCCCCTCACAGATTAACTTCATCTTCCTCTTCAACATCGTGAGGATCCTGATGACCAAGCTCCGAGCCTCCACCACCTCAGAAACCATCCAGTACAGGTGAGACCCGGCGGAGTCAGGTGGAGTCGGGTGGAGTCGTGGTGCGGTGATCGACAATCCCCCCCCCCCCCCCCCCCGTCTGAAGGAAAGCGGTGAAGGCCACGCTGGTGCTGCTTCCTCTGCTGGGAATCACCTACATGCTGTTCTTCGTCAACCCGGGGGAAGACGAGGTCTCGCAGATCGTCTTCATATATTTCAACTCCTTCCTGGAGTCGTTCCAGGTGAGTCAACAACCTGCGTTTGTTTTTGTTTACTAATGCAGACGACGTGACGGAGGGTGTCGTTAGTCCGAGTTGTTTGTTAGTTAGTTTGGTAGTTATATGAGTCGGTCAGTTGTTTGATTGTCTGTTTGTTTGTTTGTTTGTTTGGTTGATTGTTTATTTGTTTGTTTAGGTGGTTGTTTGTTTGTTTGCTTGATTGTTTGCTTGGTTGTTTGGTTGATTGTTTATTTGTTTGTTAAGGTGATTGTTTGTTTAATTGCTTGGATGTTTGTTGGTTTGTTCATTCGTCTGATTGCTTTGGTTGTTTGTTTGGTTGATTGTTTATTTGTTTGTTTAGGTGGTTGTTTGTTTGCTTGGTTGTTTGTTTGTTTGATTGTTTATTTGTTTGTTTAGGTGGTTGTTTGTTTGTTTGGTGGGTTGGTTGGTCCATTGGCAGTTTGTTTGTTAGTTAGTTTGTTTGTCTGTCTGTTTGGATGTTTGTTTGCTTGGTTGTTTGTTTGGTTGTTTATTTAGGTGGTTGTTTGTTTGTTTGGTGGGTTGGTTGGTTCATTGGTGGTTTGTTTGTCTGTTTGTCTGTCTGTTTGTCTGTCTGTTTGTTTGTTTGTTTGTTTGTTTGTTTGTTTGTTTGTTTGTTTGTTTCGGTGGTTGTTGGTGGGTTGGTTGGTTCATGGGCTGTTTGTTTGCTTGTTTGTTTGTTTGGTGGGTTGTTTGGTCGGTCGGTCAGTGATTCAGCTCAGTTGTACTCGTGAGTGTTATTTGCACTTTACATTATCAGTAATTACTTTACAATGTCAGCAGATCAAAACACTTTTGGAATTATAGTAAAATGAAAAAATGGAATTAGAAACTAAAATAAGTCTTTGAAGGTCAGACGAGACAGGAAGTTTTATGAAAAAGGGACAAGTTGTTAAAAACTAAATTCAACTAAACTAGACTTTTCATCCAAATAATCGTGTGTGTGTGTGTGTGTGTGTGTGTGTGTGTGTGTGTGTGTGTGTGTGTGTGTGTGTGTGTGTGTGTGTGTGTGTGTGTGTGTGTGTGTGTGTGTGTGTGTGTGTGGTGTGTGTGTTGCAGGGTTTCTTCGTCTCAGTATTTTACTGCTTCTTAAACAGTGAGGTGAGTTGATTCGTCGACATTTACATCGGATGTAAACACACACACACACACACCCACACACACACACACACACACACACACACTCACACACACACACACACACACACACACACACACACACACGCACGCTCCTTTGAGTGTGTCATCCGTGAGGGATCGAATGCTGAAGCTCTGATCGTTCAGCATTAAGACACATCGGCTCGTTCGCCTTGTGGCGCCGTCGGGACTCGTTTAGCTTCACGGAGAAATCCAGAGTGAAAACGTTTAAAAATAGATCAGAAACGTTCGTCCACACTCGTACTGTATGTTTTAGCTCTGAGATATACACACACACACACACACACACACACACACACACACACACACACAGCGTCATGAATACCAACGTGTCGTGTGAGAAGCTGCAGGAGTTTTATCAAACGTCTCATTTATAATCAAACACAACAAACTGAACAACCAATTCAGAAAAAAACGGAGAATGTTGTGTTATTACACGTTAATAGAACCATGAATACACACCTTCGGACTTCATCAGCTGCACTCATCCAAGGTAATCTGATGAAAATGTTCTAGATTTAATCTCGTTCCTTGTTTATTCCTGAGGATAAAGTTATCATGGTGTTGATCTGACGAGTATTTTAATGAGGTTTGACCATCCAGGCTTCAGGCCCCGGAATCTGAATGGATGATAATGAATAATAACGCTGCTCTAACGCAGATTATAGAGCATCTTCCTCCTCTAACACAGATTATAGAGCATCTTCCTCCTCTTTATCATACAGATTATAGAGCATCTTCCTCCTCTAACATCCAGATTATAAAGCATCTTCCTCCTCTAACACAGATTATAGAGCACCGTCCTCCTCTAACATCCAGATTATCGAGCATCTTCCTCCTCTAACATCAGATTATAGAGCATCTTCCTCCTCCAACATCCAGATTATAGAGCATCTTCCCCCTCTAACACAGATTATAGAGCATCTTCCTCCTCTAACATCCAGATTACAGAGCATCTTCCTCCTCTAACATCCAGATTACAGAGCATCTTCCTCCTCTAACATCCAGATTATAGAGCATCTTCCTCCTCCAATAACCAGATTACAGAACATCTTCCTCCTCTAACATCCGATTATAGAGCATCTTCCTCCTCTCACACAGATTATAGAGCATCTTCCTCCCTAAAGGTGAATATGTATGATTACTTTCCAAACTTATCAGTTTAGTAACTTCGTTACTTTCCACAGTAGAAGCTACAATAATAAAAGCATCAGATGGGAGCGTTTGGATTTAATTCCTCCACAATCTAGAAATACAGTCTTCGACATCTCAGGAATAATGAAAATCGCTGATTCTGCGGATTAACTGCCGGACATGGTTTGACGTCCGGCCGCATTTTGAACGGTTCCAGAGTGAAAACGTGATTCCGAGGCTTCAATAGTTGGTAATTCTGAGGGCGTTTCAGATTAACTGCTCCTCCGATCAATACTGAGGCGGGGGCTCTTAATAGCGCCACGCGAGCTCCTCGCACGGCGTGGAGACGAAGCCGCTCCGTAAATAATCCAGTGCGAAGATCGATCGACCGCCGTGGTCCTCCTCCTCCTCCTCCTCCTCCTCCTCCTCCTCCTGTGAAGGTTAGGGTTCACTAAAAATGATGAAACGTGTTTCATACTTAGACTTCATGAGTTCAATCAACATGTGTGTTTCGAATATTTTGTACCTTAAAATAAACTGAGTACTACAGTCACTCTGGGTTCAATTAAAATAGTTTAGAAATGCTTAAAATCACCATAATCCCACTTTAAGCTGTGAAATGTAGTGGTGTTTCTGGGAAACGATCCGCAGAGCAAGAGGTCGGTGGTTTGTTGAGAACGTTGAGCCTCCAAGTGTTTCCTCTTGCTGATCTCAATCGACAAAGTTCATATTAGAAGCAAATAAAGTTTCACCATTTAAAAGGGAAACGATCCGATTGACTGATAAACAGCAGATTTATAGTGAGGAATTGTTTTTAGAACTCAGAACTGATCCACCAAACACAGACTTGTTGCGATTTTTATAAGACACGAAGGTCGTGAGGAACGTCGAACAGAAAATGACCCAGACATGTTTTGAATCCACATCCAGACGTCCAGAAGGATTTATACTGCAGCTGTTCTTGGGAAATAGAACCCACAACCCTGACTTCTGACCCCTACCTCAACCCCCAAACCCCAAACCCCTACCATAACCCTTAACCCCTGACCCTTAAACCCCTAACCCATCCCCTACCATAACCCTGAACACTAATCTCTAACCCTTAACCCCTGACCCCACCCCTACCGTAACACCTAGCAGTAATCCTCACCCCTAACCCCACCCGACCGTAACACCTAACAGTAACCCCTGACCCCTAACCCCACCCCTACCGTAACACCTAACAGTAACCCCTAACCCCACCCCTACCATAACACCTAACAGCAACCCCTGACCCCTGACCCCAACCCCACCCCTACCTTAACACCTAGCAGTAACCCCTCACCCCTAACCCCACCCCTACCGTAACACCTAACAGTAACCCCTCACCCCTAACCCCACCCCTACCTTAACACCTAGCAGTAACCCCTCACCCCTAACCCCACCCCTACCATAACACCTAACAGTAACCCCTGACCCCTGACCCCAACCCCACCCCTACCATAACACCTAACAGTAACCCCTCACCCCTAACCCCACCCCTACCATAACACCTAGCAGTAACCCCTCACCCCTAACCCCACCCCTACCGTAACACCTAACAGTAACCCCTCACCCCTAACCCCACCCCTACCTTAACACCTAGCAGTAACACCTCACCCCTAACCCCACCCCTACCATAACACCTAGCAGTAACACCTCACCCCTAACCCCACCCCTACCGTAACACCTAGCAGTAACCCCTCACCCCTAACCCCACCCCTACCTTAACACCTAACCCCTGACCCCTCTTATCGGTCAATCCTGTTGGTTCACCGTGAAAACAGATGTGGGTGCAGGTGAAAAGGTGACTAAAACGATCGTCCTCCTTGTTGTTGTTGATGTTGTTGTTGTTGTTGTTGTCACCAGGTTCGCTCGGCGGTGAGGAAGCGGTTCCACCGCTGGCAGGAGCAACACTCCATCCGGGCCCGGATGACCCAGGCCATGTCCATCCCCACGTCTCCGTCCCGGGTCAGCTTCCACAGCATCAAGCAGTCCACCTCGCTATGAGGGGTCCGGAGGGGGTCTGGGGTCTGGGACCTGGTCCCGGTCCAGCTCGGTCCAGCTCGGTCCAGCTCGGTCCAGCCCCAGACCTCCAGCTTTCGGCACAGGAACAGTTCCCTTAAGAACCAGGTCCAGCTGAACCTCAGGGGGGATCAACGATGGCCGAGTGTGTGTGTGTGTGTGTGTGTGTGTGTGTGTGTGTGTGTGTGTGTGTGTGTGTGTGTGTGTGTGTGTGTGTGTGTGTGTGTGTGTGTGTGTGTGTGTGTGTGTGTGTGTGTGTGTGTGTGTGTGTGTGTGTGTGTGTTTGTGTGAATGTACAGCACTTCATCTGGTTTCACATCTGCAGCCGTATACACCATCAGCCATAACATTAAGACCAGCGGAAGGATTCGGTACACGGCTGGAGGAGACTTCGTATTTCCGACTGTTTCACCAAGACGAGGATCTTGGATTCTCCGAACCTGCAGCTCTTTCGGACGCCCGTGGTCAGAATCGGTCAGAATCGGTCAGAATCGGTCAGAATCGGTCAGAATCGGTCAGCAGAGGTCCAAAGAGGAGACGGGGTGGACGTTTGTAGACGACTCACGGAGAGATCGGACCCCGACTGCTGCCTGACGGAGCCGCGCGGCACCAGGGGGCATCATGGGAAGAAGACGATTCTGTGGCGAGAAACTTTGTGGGTCTTCACTGTGACGTGTTGACGTGTAGCATCGGTGGACTGTCGGGAGGATCGTCTTCACGCCGACGGCGTCTTTCAGCCGACACAAGGTGTGACGTTGCGGGACGGACCGGTGGCGGGCTCGGCTCGGTGCAGGACTTTGACCCCTCCCCCTTCAGCTTGGGGTCGTAATGTTGCGGCTGATGTGCTTGTGAGGCGCCTCCTCGCCGTTCTGCGACCGGTTCAGGGTTCCACCCATCCGCTCGTCGTCGTCGTCCATTGAGTTGTTGTGATTTCTTCCCACGGAGGTCAAACACATTCCGCAGCCGCCATGCTTTCCACCTGGAGAGTTTTGTTTCGCCACGGCAAACTGTTGTCGGCTTTAAATGAGTATAAAGCACCGACCCAAAGCTCTCGCCAGCCTCACGGCAGGACCGCTGGACTTCATGGGGACAAAATCAACGTGCTGCACGGTGATAAAACACGATTCATCTTGGTTCAGTGTGTCGGGTCACAGGTCATAGGCCCTGTCTATAACGTAAACCCATTTTTTTATTCACAATTTCAGCTTCAAAAACCATTTCAATGGTTATTCCTGTCATTAAATGTACACTTGAACAAAAACAATGTCAATTCCCATATAAAATTCCGCTTTTTGTCCTTTTCTTTATTCCAATCAGCTGCTTTGATAAAGATTTTTGCCATATTTTATTTTCCACCGCTCTACGTTGCCGCTGTCATTATCACTGCAGCCACCGGAGGGCGCCACTCATCTGACATTTTGGCTTCATTAGCTTTCTTTTCCCTCTGAAACAAAACTCTTCAGGTGAACAAAAGAGACTTAACCCTGATGTTTCTCCACCAGCAGACCAGGCAAGCCGGGTTCTCCCGGTCCGGTCACTTCCTGTCCGCGGCGTGACCCGGCGGCGAGCTGCACGCCGACCCGGTTTACCTTGTAAATATGAAAAAAAAAAACTCACCGTCGTCGCACGCAAAGAAACCAAAAAAAAAACAAAACAAGGGAGACAACAGGAACACAGTTCGACACCGCGGCCGCTTTTCACCCTGCAAACGACGGGAAAGGCGAATTATTGATAATATCATCAGCAGATCTTCTACTTGTGTGGACGGAGTGAGATCTCAGGAAAAAATAAAACTGCACACAGGAAGAAAATACTTGTTTTAATGTTTATCAATTCACACACAGAGGAAGAACCTAACCATCATGTGTTTGCGTTGGTTTCATCCAGACGAATTTGTATTGATTAATATTTCTCATCTGATCGCCGTGTTTTTAAGCGTTGTGACTGTTTCTGTGAGCATCTTATCGTTTCTGCTGCAGCGCCGACGCCACACCTTTGATTTCAAGTGAGAGGAAACAGACCGACGTCAAAAGGTTGTTTGGTTTGGGGGAAGAAAAAAAAACAAAAACAAACAAAAAACTGTGATTTCAGCGGGAAAAAAATACGATTTATTGGGGGGTAGAAAAGAGAGAGAAAAGTAGAGATTTCTTCATCGCCGTGTGGAACGTTTGGTTTCAATCACAATGTGTTTCACAATCTTATTTATTGTTTATTTATTTTCAATATTGTTATTTTCATACTTGAAACGATGTGAAGAGAAAATAAAGCCGTGTTTGAATCTGAAGGAGAGAAAAAAAACTGAAGGAGGGGATGATGTGGTTATTTCTGGAGGGAGGAAGAGGAGGGGGAGGATGGAGAAGGGAGGGGGGGAGGGGGTGAAGGAGGGAGGGAGGGGGGGTGAAGGAGGGAGGGAGGGAGGGGGCCAGAGGAGAAGGAGAGACATTCAGCCACTCTGTATCACGCAGTCGTTTGTCTCCAGCTTCCCTCGAGACGAGAGGAAACACGAACCCCGTTTAGTGTGTGTGTGTGTGTGTGTGTGTGTGTGTGTGTGTGTGTGTGTGTGTGTGTGTGTGTGTGTGTGTCAGTGTGTGAGAACAGAAGACATTTTCCTGCCTTTTAATCCAGGAGATAAAAACAAATCCGTCATGTTCGGGCCTAAAATGCTCCAGGAGCACAAAATCGTCCCACAGTCGGTTCAAAGTTCACCTCCACCCGTCATGGTGACGGAGTCACCCGACGTGAGTCGCGGAGCGTCGCCGGAAAAAATAAACAAGGAAGCAGAAGGAAACCGAAGAAAAGGAAAACGCTCCGGTGGAGGAGACGGACGGGATTACCGGCTAAAACAAACAGACGCAAAGTGAAACTGAGATTAAGAGAAAATACATGAATCTCTTTAAAGTGCAGAGGGTGAACGTGGAAAGTCCTCCACCCTGAACACCACCCGTCTGACGAGACCAGAACCAGAACCGGGTCAGACTCTGGTTCTGGTTCTTCTACAGGTTTCCTTCTTCTCTCGGACATTTCATCTGCAGCAAAGGAAACCAAGCTGGAGGGTGGAGCAGATAGATGATTGGATGACTGGAGGGTGGAGCAGACAGATAGTTGGATCACTGGAGGGTGGAGCAGATGGATCATTGGTTGATGAGAGGGTGGAGCAGATGGATCATTGGATGATGAGAGGGTGGAGCAGACAGATCATTGGATGACAAGAGGGTGGAGCAGACAGATTGTTGGATCACTGGAGGGTGGAGCAGACGGATCATTGGATGACTGGAGGGTGGAGCAGACAGATCGTTGGATGACTGGAGGGTGGAGCAGACAGATCGTTGGATGACTGGAGGGTGGAGCAGACAGATCGTTGGATGACTGGAGGGTGGAGCAGACAGATCATCTGATTGGCAGGACGAGTCGTCTCTCTTTCTAATTTCACTCTCATGTTGACGTAGTGAACGTTTGTTTGGGTGGAGCCGCTCCAACACTCAGCTGCCAAACAGGATCCTTCCCTTCCATTTCTCCTCCATCAGCTGACGGTGCAGGGAACCAGGAGTCGTCTCACCGCGAGGCAGCAGAGCTGGACACTGCACCACCACTGCTGGATCAACGGGTGGTGTAATGTCTGGTGATGTTTAGGAACCTTCTGCTGATTTAAAGGGAAATCTTTGATTTCCAATATTTCTTGAAGGTCATACTGACCTTAGAGCTCAATGCAGGAGGAGGCGCAACCCCGATCCTCCAACCAACCAACCTCCACCCGAGGTTCTTCTCTGACAGGTGGAGCTCGCTCTGCAGTGAAGAACAGCTCCGATCAGAAAACTCAGGTGTTTACTGATGAAAAGACAAAAGTTTATTTAATGCTTCTACTTCTCGTAATGATTACGGGCGTCAGGATTGTATTATTATTATTATTATTATTATTATTATTATTATTATTACTACACCTGAACACAACAGAGGGACGGGAGGCCGCACAGGTTTCAAGTTTTAGTCTATAAACAAATCCAGAAGAGCTGAACTCAGGTCTTTTCAAGCCTTCTTTCCGATGCACAGGAATAAAGTCTTCACGGTAGAAGAATACATAATGCAGCGGCGTTATCGCATCACGACCTGCTGTAAAGGGACCCGCTTCCTGCTGATGAGGCTTTGGGAGGAGAAACAGCTGCTGTCTGCAGAAACAACGAACATCCAGGAGCTTCAAATGTCATTAACTGAGCTCAACGTCCACATGAACTGTCGATCAATACCGCTTGAGGACACTTTAGGTATATATATATATATATATACATATACATACACACACACACACTCAAAGTGACATTTAAAGAAAATCCAACGATGATCCACATTCATACGTGTCATAATGCGCCGTGGCTGCAATTAGATTAAAGTGTGTTTTAATGTATTTGTCAACAGCCATAATTCCTTCTGTTGGACTCTGGGAAGTGGAAGCTTCTTTAAATATGCACGCAAATATGGAGAGGGGAAAAAAACCTGCAGCTTTAATGGGCTGACAATGAAATTAAACTGGGTTACAATGTGCAAAAAGTCTTTTGTTACGTGTGAGTGCTGCTTTTTAAAAGGGCACAGGCGGAGATTTAAGGAGGAGGGAACGTGTGCGTCGCAGCAGCTCCCCCTGGTGTCGAGTCACCGCAACTACACCCGAGCTGCTGTTTGGAATCGGGGTTTTCAGTGACGAGGCCTCATTTAAGGGAAGCAGGTGGAGGTGAGCTGACAGGAGGATCATCCAGCACGGGATCTACTCTGTTTCCCTCCTGTATGAGGAGATTGATGAGAGGATGAGAGGGTGAGAGGGTGAGAGTGTGAGATGAGAAGAAGGCGGCGGAGAGGCAGTTCAGACCTGAGCTGTGAAGAAGTCTGAGAGGTTTTTCTTTCAACAGCAGAGCTTCACATTGCAGCTCTGCCTCGGACTTACACATTCATAATCAATATATAAACAAACCGGAGCACTTGTATACAGAAAGTCGTAGATTTAAAACTGCCGCAAGTCGATACGGAATTAATTCAAGATGCTGTGTCGTTTCCACCGTGAAACTTCAGTGAGGTCGGTTTTCTTTTTTTACCTCCTGCATGAACTCCAGCTGGACTCGTTCTGTCGTCGGTGGAAATAAATAAATGAATTAAAAAAACCCACACCGGGGACGTCAGAGGTGTTATTGATTTCTATTGATTCCTGATGCAGGTGGAACATCAAACAACACAAACTGACAGCAAATCTATAAAAGCAATGCTGGTTTATTGCAACTGCCTCCAATTATCAGCAAAACATTAAGAAAAATCACCTCCATGCTGTCATTTTTCCCCAATATCAGGCCGATCATCACTGGTATTGGTCATTCTGGTGGAAAGACTCATCGATCTATCTATCTGTCTTATTCCTGTCATTCCAGCGAGTCACTGGCTCCTCTGGTCTTATTGTGGTTGTTTGATTCACTTTGTTTATATTTCCCGGGCCGTCAGAGTCCAGGTTCGCTGAAACCGAGAGGAGAAATGTATGAGTGGGTCATCTCTCAGGACTCCTGCAGAGCTGAAGCCTCCAGGCCTGTCCCGACTGTGTGTCCACGTCTTCTGAAGATCCAGATTACATCTGGATCTGAGCCGAAAGCAGTCATTTGATTGAGGACTGATGTAATCCAGGGAGGTCGGCCTGGAGGGTTTCTGTCTTCCCTGCAGATGTGAACCCCGATGCTCAGCAGCCGGTCTGATCCAGAGATCCATTCAGGACTACTGCTTCCCTGCACTTTTCCCCTCGGCTCTATATTAGAATAGATTGATAAATAGATAAATAAAGTCATCCTGAGGAGCATCTCTTCTCACCTGCTCTCTCATATTGAACTGGATCTATATGATCTCATATTGAACTGGATCTCTGTTCTCTCATATTGAACTGGATCTCTGTTTTCTTATATTCAACTGGATTTATATTATCTCATATTGAACTGGATCTGTTCTCATATATAGAACTGGATCTCTGTTCTCTTATAGTGAACTGGATCTATATTATCTCATATTGGACTGGATCTGTTCTCTCATATTGAACTGGATCTCTGTTTTCTTATATTCAACTGGATTTATATTATCTCATATAGAACTGGATCTCTGTTCTCTCATATTGAACTGGATCTCTGTTCTCTCATATTGAACTGGATCTATATGATCTCATATTGAACTGGATCTCTGTTCTCTCATATTGAACTGGATCTCTGTTCTCTCATATTGAACTGGATCTCTGTTCTCTCATATTGAACTGGATCTCTGTTTTCTTATATTGAACTGGATCTCTGTTTTCTTATAGTGAACTGGATCTATATTATCTTATATTGAACTGGATCTCTGTTCTCTCATATTGAACTGGATCTCTGCTCTCTCATATTGAACTGGATCTCTGCTCTCTCATATTGAACTGGATCTCTGTTTCCTCATATTGAACTGGATCTATATGATCTCATATTGAACTGGATCTCTGTTCTCTCATATTGGACTGGATCTATATGATCTCATATTGAACTGGATCTCTTGTTGCTGGCCTGTTCTGCAGCTGGGACACCGAGACGCGGATCGGCCACATCTCCACCTCCACTGCAATCTGTTCGTCGCGAGATGCGGGATTAGATCGGATCGGATGGAACGGGGTGACTGTCGTTTAGTCTGTGGTGATTTGTGTCTGTGGCTTGTCGAGAAGATCGTTTGTCTGTAAACAAAACAAAGCATGAACGGTGAGTTACTTCCAGTCCAAACGCAGCGTGCAGAGTAAACAGCGCGGTGCGCAGCCGCAGTAAAAGCTGCACTTCATTCATGATTTGATGTATTTTGGGTCGAGGTGGGCTGTTTTAGCGCGATAACAATATTTTAAGATAATTAAGTTTCGTGCTTTGAACTTTCATCCACATTTCCGCTGTACGGGTATTTGCGGAAGACGGACAGCGCGCTGGACCAATGGGAAGCTCGGGTGGGAGGCGGTGACCAATAGCGGCGCGGGGGGGGCGGGATATTATCGAGTCTGAACGGTTAGTGAGAGGACGGCAGGTAAGTCACATTTATCTTTTTATTCTCTCCAAATTAACAAAACCCCCGCCTGTCAGGAAGAAAACCCCCGTCCGACCGATGCAGCGGCCGGCGGCTCGTCGCAGGTCGCGCGCTCAAAGCGGACCGTCGGCGTGAAACGTGCAATAGAGCGGCAGCGGCGAGCTTAGCCCGCTAGCTCGCCCGTTAGCCCGTTAGCGTTAGCCTCAACTACACAAACTGTTAATAACGTCGCTAAAAAATCCCCGCGGCGCGAAAAGTCACTCCGCGGGCGGCACAAAACACGCCCTGTCGGCGGCACCCCGGTCCTCCGTCCGCGCCGTTGACATTCCTCCGACGGGGGAAACTTTTTCATTATGAATGTCGGCGCGGCGGCGCTAGCCTGCTAGCGTTAGCATGCCAGCTGGAGCCCCGCAGCCCGAGAAGCTCCGGGACCAAAACAAAACCTCCCGGACTGACTTCACCCCCGGAGCCCCGGAGCCCCGGGCGGCAGGGGGACACCCCGCCGGCTCCAGCGCCACCGCTTCCCATTCATGCGTTGGGGATTTTTTTTTTAAACCACGTCCAGTCTCTCCCCATGGACCTGCGGGGGCTCTGCACGTAAAACACCCAGGACTTGGGAGAGAGTACCGAGTAATCCCGTTACCACAGACTGGGAGAGCGTACGACTCGTGTACCAACAAAAAAAATTAATAACATAATAATTCCACTACTACAGCCGCACCATTCACCGTCACTCATCTGGAAAGTGCTATATTCACTATTTCTATTAAAAAGTACAGAGTAATCCCATTACTCCAGAGAGGAACAACCACATCAGAAAGTAATCCCACTACTACAGCCCCACCGTTCACCATTAGTCATGTTAAAAGTACTATTTCTATTAAAAGGTACAGAGTAATCCCACAGCCAGGGAGAGCATACAACTAGTATAATACTCATTTTACTTTTTCTAAAAAGTGCTCCACCCACACCAATCACCATCACACATTTTAAAAGTACTACTTCTATTATTAAGTACAGAGTAATCCCATTACTCCAGAGAGAGAGGACAACCACATCAGAAAGTAATCCCACTACTACAGCCACACAATTCACCATCACTTGTTTTACTTTTTCTAAAAAGAACTATATTCACTACTCCTATTAAAAAATACAAAGTAATCCCATTACTCCGCCCACACCAATCACCATCACACATTTGAAAAGTACTACTTCTATTAAAAAGTACAGAATAATCCCATTGCTACAGAGAGAAATAACCACATCAAAAAGTAATCCCACTACTACAGCCCCACAATTCACCATCACTCGTTTTACTTTTTCTAAAAAAGTACTATATTCACTATTTCTGTTAAAAAGTACAGAGTAATCCCATTACTCCAGAGAGGGGGCACTACCACATCAGAAAGTAATCCCACTGATTGATGATCCTGAATTTGTCGGGATTATTTCCATCGTTTCAGCAGCGAATATTAATAAAGTTAAAATAAACAGTAATGATGCAAGGTAATACCAGTTACAGTATTTTACATTATTATTACCACTGATTGAACTGAAAGTTCATTTTGTACAGAATAAAATTTAAAAATAATAATAAAATTGCACACAGAAGTGTGTAACTTTAAAAAGTGCAGTTTTTCATGTTGGACAGTCGGAGGTGGAGGATTACATCGGAAAGTAATCCCATTACTGCAGCGCTAGAGGGACGAACTCCATCACACCAATCACTCATTTCACTTATTTATTAAACAGCAAATATTCCCCCTTTTTTCTTTTTTTTTTTAATATCTTTTGATCATATAAAAAAAGTTTTTCTTAACAGAACATCTTATTTTGAAGGCGTCTCACAGGAAGCAGAGCAGGTTAACTGTGGCGCTTGACGTCGATCCTGTGCGACGAAGTGAGTTTCTCCAAACTGACGGGTGCGTTCTCCTCTCTCAACAGTGGGTGGCGCTCCTTCCGCTGGGATTATGGCCTGTTGGATTACCGAGCGGAGACTCTGGACTATGGATGTGAAGGTACTCCTCCATGTTGGCGCGCTGGGGGACGCGGCTCTCCTGCAGTGCGGATTACGGCCACCAGATGGAGCTGCGGCAGCTTTTGACACGTGACGAGCGGATGAAGGATGTTTCTAGGTTTTAACAGTAGGAAGAAAAAAACGAGCTCCTCTGGGGGGGAAAAAGATGGGAAACACCTGAACGATCCCATCCTGATGAGTAGTGGAGATAGAAATTACCTTCAGTTTACATTTCTAGACTCTCTGTGACACACACTCTCACACACACTCACACACACACACACACAACGAGATAAGGACTTATTTATACCGTGGTCTCTGATAACTCCCGTTATGAAACGAGTCTCTGCATTAATGTTTCTTAGCTGACAGCCAACGAGGCTCCACAAGCTCTTTTTTAATTTATTTATTTTAAATCCCGGGTCCTTTTCATTTCAAATTACAACTCTGGCTTAAGAAACACAAACCTGTGGCAGCACGGGGAAAAAAACAAGTGATAAACTACTGTTAAAACAATGAAACAACACTTAAAAACATTAAGATTTTTTTTTTTAAATCACAAAAAAAATCAAAACCCAGAAAATTTTATTTTTCCATCAAGAAAAACGACCCGAATTAGTTTTACACCTAAAAACAAACTAGCGACCGGCGAAGTCGGCAGTTCATTCATAAAAACACGCAGCAAGACCACATTTATTTTTAAGTGCTGGCCGTCCTGCTGTTCTTATCTAACGAGGGGCGTCGGCGTGTTAAATGACAGAGGATATATCAGGAAGCGCCAGAAATAAAACGTGTGTATGTCAATATATTTCCAAGTATAAAGTATGAGCTACTACAAAACGACACTTCCCAGTGTCTCAGTACAGCCTGGACTCCTCAGCGCCCATAAACAGGCCTGGTTGTTGATTCCCACGCAGCCTGTGGTGTTTTGTTCCACCGGGGCAGGCGGGCGCCCCCCGGTGGCCGCAGGCTGCAACTGCACGAGGGAGGCTGTGGGCGGGACAGTTCAGGTTACAAGGGATCCACTGAGGCTCAGTTTCCTCTGGGGGTGGAGATCTTCCTCCTCCTCTTCCTCCTCCTCCTCCTCTTCCTCCTCCTCCTCCTGGATCTTCCACCACATCACACAGATCATATCTTTTAATGTGGAAAGTCACCGCCTCATGTGGCCTGGTGATTTATACAGGATATTTTATTATTCAAAATATATCAAAACATCAAGAAAGAAGTAGGTAGACAAAAAAATAAATAAATATATATATATATATATTTAGATATAAGAAAATTAAAATGCACATTCTTCATTGGAGGAAAAGACAAGAAATAATGTTAAATATGTAAAAAAAAGTCATTTGAAATAATACGAAGCTTTCAAACAAGTTTTTCTTCAACATTTTGGGAAATAAACTCAAATTTATATTGTATATTTATGGGTTAGCTGCTTCACTTTTTAATTGAAAACTATTTTTAAAAAGTACAACAAATATTCTGGTATATAAAATACTTTTCTTAATTTGGAAATTTACGTTTTATTTTTTTTAAATACATTTATCGTTCAATCGGAAAAGTTTTTGTCTATTACCAATTTTAAATCTTTCATTAAAAATGACTATTATTGCTCATTTGATGATTTCTTTCAGAAAATAAATATTTTGGCAATTTACAGCACAAAGAGTTTCATGAAAACTATTTAGACCATCAAAACTCCTGAATATTTCTTGAGTAATCTTAATCCTTATAATGTTAAATGTTTATTATTTGGACATTTTAATTGTGTTTTAGATGGAAAAAGATAGAAATTCGCTGATTGATTAAAACAAGTTGCATTTTATCACAACAACATTTTGCTAAATCGAGTGTTGGGAGGGAAGTATTATTCATTTTAATTTATTTTATTGATTGAAAAAAGTCATTCCTGGTTTAAAAAGAAAAATGACAATAATCACAAGTTAAATCCCAGAATGCTTTATTGCATTTTGTTTATTCAAAACAGACTATTTTTCTTCCATAAAGTTTCAGTAATTGAAGAAAGGTCTTTAATTATCATTTAATCAAAAGACACAACAAAAAAGAAAAATTTAGAGCACAATAAAATCATATTTTCTTTAAAATGCTTGTTAATTTAGTTGTGTATCTATATTTAAGTAGGATTTTATAACAGTCGCTTAAAAATGATTCACCTGCACTTAAAAACAAAACAAAAGAATAAAAAAAAAGTAAAAACAAAAGTATTAAGGTCTTTAATTATCATGTAATCAAAAGACAACAAAAAAGAAAAATTTTGAGCACAATAAAACCATATTTTATTTAAAATTCCTGTTAATTTAGTTGTGTTGTGTATCTATATTTAAGTAGGATTTTATACGAAATCACTTAAAAATGATTCACCTGCACTTAAAAACAAAACAAAAGTATTTAAGAAAATTATTTTTGTTACTTCATCCGATTACTTTTTTATATTACAACAATTAATATGGTCACATTTCATTTTATAGTAAAAATCTAAATAAGATTTTAATCCAAAAAAAAAAATGTAATATTATCTGGAATATTTGTCAATAATATAGCGGAAATGGAGGTTCGGACTCCGGTAATCTGTTAATCTGGAGATATTCTGCTCATATTTGCAGCAGCAGGTCTGATGGAGGTTGTGACGAGTCGTTTCTCAGACGATCTCCTGCACCTTCTTCTTCTTCTTCTGCTGTGGAGTCGTTCTGCCCTTTACTCTAGTGGAGACGAGGAGGAACGTCTCCCGCCTACCGACGTACACACACGCTCGCGCGCGCGGGCGTGCGTACGTGTGTGCACACTCCTCCACATACACGCGCGCGCGCGCACACACACACACGCAGCCCTTCTATGTTTGTCAGCCTCAATCCGAGAGAGGAGCTAGCCGCCATTTTCTCCGCGTCTCTCCCTAAAACGAGAGAAAAAGCCTGTCGACAAACCGCCCTCTGGATTACCCCTCGGCCGCCGGGAATCGGACTTTTCGGCGGAGGATTGTCCCGGAAACGCCTACGTTAGAAGTAAATCGGGCTTTTCGGGCCGGTTCGTCGGCCCGGTGCTGATATTTGGCGGTAGCGGCGAGGCAGCTAGCCGGAGGTGGAGATCGGTGATTCGCCCATTGCTGAATCCGGAACGAAGCCGAGCGAGCGGCTCGCGAGCGGCGGGCCCTCTCCGCACTGCGGCCCGCGCTATATTCTGATAATTCATGGCAGAGTGATCGAGGGGAGCTGCTTTTTTTTTTTTTTTTTTTTCCTTTTCTTTCTTCTTTTTTTTTTTTTTTCCACCCAAACTGCGGGGGATTGTTGCCGAAATTCCCTCGGATAGTGCAAACCTCGTCACGTGGTAGGTTCCTCCTTTTTCTTTGTTAGCGAGCTAGCAGCTCCGGCTGCTGTCTACTCCCAACTTCTAACACTTTATCCGCTCTGCCTTCACCTCTCCCCGGGTCCACCACCCCCCCTCAACCGGCCCCCAACCGGGTGGCTCCGGGACGCCTCGAACCAGACGCGGCCGCCGCACACTTAAAGAACTGGGGGGCTGCGTGTATTTATTTCTCCTGGTGCGATTATACGGTGCGCGGCGCGGATCGTTTTAAAAAATTAAGTGCCGAAGTCCGGGACCCGCTGCTGCTTAAATGTAAATATGTGGACGTGGGCTCAGCCCTCGTGCGGATGCGCCGCATTTTAACACAGAAACACACGGTAATTTGGGGCGTTATTGACTACCCGTGCGCAGGTTACGTAGTCCGACTAACGTGTTTACTCGCCTAACGAGGTTTGCGTAAAGCTCGAAGCGGGTTAAAGCAGCGGGCCACACACACACACATTGGTGGAGTGTGGCGACGAGGGGCTGGCTGGTGTTTCACTGCAGCGGGGCTTTATTACAGCCGCACACGGTCTGGGGCCAGCGGCTTGTGTTTCTTGCATCAGCAGCTTTCCGTGCCGCCGAGGCGGCGCAGTCGTTTGCACGCAGTGTGTCCAGTGTCACGGTCCGAGCGGATATTCCTCCGTCCCTTCCCGGACTTTTTTCCCTCTGCTGACACAAACAAACGGACCCCCCATTCCCCCCCCCTCCTCGTGCGCCCCCCCCCCCCCCCCCAGTGAAATAACGTTACGGCTCGTGCAGGCTACAAGACGGAGGCGCCATGGCTGCCTTTCTAATTGTATGCTTTTGTAAACACCAGGAAGACATTTTGCTGGTTACGTTATGGTCGGATAACGTTGGATGGGGGGGATTTTTTGTCGCATCTCTTGAGCAGACAGCGTAGAGATACTGGTGCACGCATGCATATGAATTATGGTCGTGCATTTACCATAGGGGGGATTGCCGCCCCCACTCCCCCGCCCCACACACCCCCCACCCCCCCCCACCCCCATGTGGCACAAACCCGCTTGGTGCGTTTGTAGGAGCGGGTTAATTTTCGGTGGGTGAATCGCATTGCATAATCTGTTTCGGAAATACCAACATGGCGTAGTGCTGCGGTGAAACACTGAGCCTCCATTCATCTCGGGCCTGCCGACGATCCGGAGATGCAGCTCCTTTTATCTCCCCAATCATTTGAAGGCAGGCTTCCTGAAACTTTCACACACACACACACAGGGACATGAATGCTTCACCTTACAGACGCCCTTCTGTGCTGCCCTGCATGTCCCGCGTGCGAGGAGTGTATTCTGGCGAAGATTAACCGGGGCCAAATTGTAAAGCTTTAAAATGACACAGGAACCAGTCAGGATGACATCATGTGCTTTGGGCTAACGCCGGGGCCTAAATCCATCGACTTCCAGCGCCCGTGAAGGAGTCCTGCTGCATACGGACAAGGCACATGTAGGGCAGTGGGGTTTGGGCTCTTTGCATCAGCCTTTCCTGCTTCTGTGTCAGAAAGCAGCTCCAAGGCCTTTCAGCAAACAATGAAGGCTTGTTCACACAGGCCTGGGTGTAGTGGGAATTATTCATTTAGTCCAGATATCTGCTGTTATTCCATCTGAATCGTTAGCGTCCCCCCCCCCCCACCCTCCCCAAGGTCAGCCTATACTGTTAATTTCTTTGCGTTTTGGTAAATGAGAGCTAGCTGCAGGCCGACACATTATGATTAGTGGAATCAGCTGTTGCGTCTACTGTTTTTCTTTGAGGTGAGTGAGAAAGATTACATGCAGCTTGTGTTGTTGTATCCTCGCCTCCATCACTCAGAATCTTTGTCCCTGGTTTAATTTGCAGGATCATTTTTAGCCTCACTGTGAAGCCAGTAGGTCAACAAAATGTCAGTGAGTCACCGGCTCGTTTGATTAGGCCCTTAACCAGATTCATGGTTTACTTTTGCTTTTTAACTGGACCCGGTATGCTGGACAGGAGGAGGCTGAACACCCACATCCATGGATTTACACTGTATATGAAAAGCTACTTTCCTTTTTGGGTGGTGGTTGGTAATTTTCCACTCACTGGTGAGGCTTACAGAACCTGTAGTGCAAGTCTTCCACTTGTCTGTTGTCTGATGTATTAAAGTACATGCTGTCATCATAATGTTTTCCAGTGATGGAAATATGAATATTGGATATGTAAAATGTGTTTTTAATATAAATATATATGTATATGAAGCTACAAGTGTAAACCAGAACGCACCGTTGGTGTCGATCAGACTGAAGCGGAGGTTTTAGAGTGGAAACTTATTTTCACAATCAAATAGTCTTTGGGCTATTTCCTCACAGTTCCTGGGCCGGTAAGGACTTTAAATATGTCAGCAAATGGTTAAAAATAAGTTGGCTTTAGAGCTTGATAAGGAAATGTCTTGTTTTGACCTGCAGCCCACAAGAGAACCGGTTGATTTTAATGGAAGAATGTTTTTACTCACTAGCAGTTCTTAGTTGCATTTTAATTTTAATATATTTCTGTCTAGTTGTACCTCTGTCTACATCTTCTATCTTGCTTATCCAGTTCGGTTCAGGGTCATTCCATTGTTTTTAAAATAAATTAATATAGTTATACATTCCCGTCTGATTCCTATCTGGAGTATTTTTCAGACCTCTCACAATGTGAAGTTTTGTGTGATGCTGGTTTTCAGTTTAATGTAAATATTTAAATCCACAGTAGGTAAAGTCTGAACATGTTGATTTACACCGTCGCCTTATGTGGTTCTAACCTGTGATTGGATGAAACACTCCCACACAGCTTCCTAACGCCTTCTCGTCTCGCTGTCCCCTCCAGGCTGTCCACCGGTGGGGCAGTAAGCGGGTGGTGTGGAGCAGGCCGCGGTGCCCGTCCCTCTGCACTGCATGGCTGCGATGGCGCCCGCTCTCACCGACGCCCCAGCCGAAGCTCACCACATCCGCTTCAAACTGGCTGCCCCATCCTCCAGCCTCTCACCGGCCAGTGCAGAGAACAACGGTAACGCCAGCAACATCCTCATCCACAGCAGCGGCCCCGCCAAGTGCAAGGCCAACCCCGAAGAGTGCCCCCTCGACTTCTGCGGCGCGGACCAGGACCAGCAGCAGCAGCAGCCCCCAGCCGACTCCGTCTCCCAGGCCTCGGCCCTGGGCAAGCTGCAGCCCCTGGTGGCTTCCTACCTGTGCTCGGATGTGACACCTGTCCCTTCAACCAAGGAGTCGCTCAAGCTGCAAGGAGTCCTCATCAAACAGTCGGTGTTGAAGAGCCACAGGATACTGCCCGGCTCCCTGCTCAACGGCGGCGGGGACTTCCTCCTGAGGAAGAGGCAGGCCATTGAACTCTCCGGCGGCCAGCTCAAAAGTCTCATGAGCGGCAGCACCAACGGCAGTGGCCAGCCCATGGCGCCCGTCAACGGCCTGGCCAAGAAGCTGGCCACCATGTCCGGCTCGGGCTGCGTGGTCGCGGTGAACGGCGACAAGCCCTCGGCCGCCACGGACTCTCCGGCCCAGACCCTGCCCTTAGACTCTGAGACCTTGACGGCGACCCTGTCGGGACACATCCCGGTGAAGGGAACCCTGAAACGGAAGCATTCCCCCGGGGCTTTGCAAAGTCCAGAGGGAAAAACGCTTGAACTCCAAGCGCTTCAGTCGGCTGCACCTTCCCCCTTCGCCCACGAGAGCCCGGACCCCACTGAACAGGTGAACTTGGAGGAGGCCGACTCACACACGCCCACCACTCAGCCGCAGGGTCCCGACAGCGAGGCGCCCGGCAGCAGCCAGCAGAGCTCGCCGCCCTGCACTCCCGCGCAGCAGCTCCCTCTACCCTGTACTTCCTCGGACAGCCTCGACGCCCACGTCAGGGAGCGGACCCTACTCAGCAGCAGCCGCCAGGCCGAGATCGAAAGCCGGCTACGTCGCCTGCGCAAACGTCTTCAGGTGGTCCAGGCCAAGCAGGTGGAACGGCACATTCACCAGCAGCTGGGCGGCTTCTTGGACTTGGCCCTCAGCCGGCTAATCGCCAGTAACCGCAAATCGGAGGCGGCGACCCCCACGGCCACGTGGAGGACCGGACGCCACTCCTCGTCGAACAACAGAGACGGCCTCGGGCGCTTCCTGAAAAGTGGCTCTATGCCCTTGGAACTGGAGCGGCTGTACCTGAGTGGGTCCGCAAACCTTCACTCGGCGGAAAGCGCGTTTGACTCCGACGTCACAGAAAGCAGTTCTGGGGGCGACTCCGACCTGGAGGAGGACGAGCTGTCCCGAGTGGACATTGAGCAGAGACACGTCAAAATGTGAGTAAAATATAGGCTGCTATGTGACAATTTCACCAACGTGGCCTTGTGATGCGCCCACCGTGTGACGTGAGCAGCCATATCTTCCTATGACACGCTTGCGCACGACAAGTACTTAAAGTTTCCCTCACGTTGCTTTCGGGTATTATAAAGTTTGTCCCTTTTTCAGTTTCGTTAAATTTGTTGGACCGTGCATTTGAGGGATGAGCATGAGCGCTGTATGTGTGACTTGCACGCTTGGCAAGAGGCTGCGTTTCATCTGCCAGGCCTAAACAAGCAAATAAACTCATTATGCTGTGGTGAGTGACTGGAGCCTATAACCTACCTGCAGTCCTCACGCCAGCCTCATCAAACACACGTGGGATCATCCTGTTTGTACCACGGTGACCGACACTGTAACGGCAACTGGCCCAATAAGTAGAGGCCGGAGAATGGATCCACCCAACAGCGGTGTGTGAGCAGTGTTAGGAGGAGGGCGTCGGATTGTTGTGCACACTCCGATAAGATGTTAACACATAAATGTAAGGTGTACAAACCCGGAGGTTCTTCAAACATCAGTGTTTCTACTGCAAGTCTGGAATGTAACCAGGAAAGTCCCTGCGGTGAGCTGGGGTGGTAACCATTACCCAAACCGTCTCCAAACAGGAGTCCAGAGCAGATAAAGCTGTTTGACCTTGTTAAGAGATACAGCTATTGTTTCAGGTCCCGCTCAGCTCTGCTGCTCATCCTGCAAAACGTATGTCAGAAATGTGGGAACATTTAAAAGGCAAACAGGCTTTCAGACAGTTGAAGCATTGTTAGCAGTTAAAGATATCATCTGGCGGGGCCAAGCCTCTCGCTGTGCTTGGGTTTTTTTCCTCAGGTGATCACGGTGAACCTGTATTCATTAAAGAAGCACCCTGCTCACATTTCACGGCGCTGTGCTGCGGCCCAGCGAAAGTCCCTGTGTTTTCCAGGGCCTGCAGTCCACCGCCCGGGCGTAGCAGGTGCTAATGACAATCATAACTGCCTGCTCTGCCTCGGCAGTGTTGGGTCAAACTCCAGGGGGGGGGGGGGTGGGGGGGGGTGGGTAAGAGCTCTCGTCCCCCGGTGAGTGTGTGGGCGGCGTCCTGCGGAGCACGCACAGCCTCCAAAGTGAAAAAAGCCCTGCCTGTAGAGCGCTTCCTCCTGAGAGGACTGAAACTGAACGTTCTGTGTTGCCCACAGAGCCCGGCCAGCGTACACCGGGGGTGTCGGGGGGGGGGGGGGGGGGGGAGGGTTTCTGTTGTGCCGTCAGCTGGAGTCGGCAGATGTATTCCAGGAGACGCTCGCGTCACGGTGCACATTTCTGTGTCATTAGTGTCGGAGAAGGAGTACAGCCGGTGGTTGGCCGGCGTTAATGGACTTACTGGACTGTGTGGGATCTCGTAGATTATTAACAAACGTGGCTGAGAGCACAGATTTTATTGTCTTTTTCCCCATGTTGACTTTAAACCTTTGACCTACATATCTTCATAACCACACAGGAAGCGTTGTGCTGCGTATGTGACCTGCGAGTTAACAGAAAAGACAAATTATTACATGTACACAGGAGGTTTAGGGTCAGCTGATGATTAGGTTGGTCTCCAGTTGTTGTCTTCATTTTTCTCCATGTCAGTGATCGGCTGTTTGATCCGTTTCAGTGCAGGAACACGTTGACGGGTGTTTCCTCAAACCCTCAGATGTCTGGTTTTGTTGTTGTTTTGATACTCGGCTTATCACAAAGTACCAAATAACAAGAGCAGATAGTCACATTTCGACAGAAAAATCACACAAATGATCAAACTGAAGTGGATTGATGCTTTCCTTGGCAATTTTGTCTCTTTACCGGAGCGTATAAGTGAGGTGGATGTTTATAACGAAGCTGTTTCAGGAAGTTAAACTATTTAATGAGTCACCACGGTCTGTCATGTAGACGGAAGCAGCCAGGGAATGTTTTGAGTAAAACTGAATGATTAATAAGGATTAATGAAGAGAAATGCAACCTAAATTTAAAAAAAAAAAATGTTTTTTTAAATGGAACCGAAATTGATTGTCATCACAATCAGGAAGTCACTTTGTAATGGGATTTAGACTAAAGTAACAATGTCCGTAATCCTTAGTCACTTGTGCTGTTATGAGGTGAAGTTTCTAATCTAATCTATCAACTGAAGTCGTGGCGAGCCGCTTCCAAACGCATCATCCTCTCTCTGACGGCGCCCAGCTGTACAGCATCACTGAATAATGATTCAGCAACCAAGTCATTGACTGTTTATTAAAGCTATGAAATCTAAATGATGCATGTTTATCATAATTTGCATCATAGACCACATTTAGCTGTGGAATATTTAAGAAGTCACTAGATTTAAAAAGTGGATCTTCCATCATCAGTTGTTAATTTCCATGAAATATGTTGCTGCCGTCATAAAAAGTACAGAATAATGACTAAATACAGAATATATTTGTCAGTTTTAATGGCGTATTGATAAATTAACTTCACAGATGTACTAAACTATTAAAAACTATTACTCTATTTAATCCATGTATGTTTTCTCATCTATTGATTAGGTTTTTACTGTAGTGTTGCATTTTACAAACCACCTGAAGGTGTTGCGTGTTGAAGGTGGATTAAAAACGGACAAAGTCAAACGTAAAATAATCTGCCGCATCTCGACGCTAACAGCTGATCGACGGCCACCCAAACAGCTGATCGATGCCGAGGAAGTTGGCTTCACACTCGATCATCTCGGCGGAAAAGGCATTAAAGCGTGGTGCGTCCCGGTCAGGTCAGGTGCTCACCATAGTACCAGCCGTGTTCTATATATTCTGATATACAAGTCGCTCCTGACTAGAAGAAGCAGGACCAGCCAAACAAAAAAAAAAAAAAAAGTGACCCTCGGTCCAGAAAATAAATACGGAATAACAAATGGCAAGATACAAATTACAAGTCGACTTTGTGGTTTTAAGTAGGTACAGGCTGATGCGTGACGTTAAAGTCATTAGTAACAAGTCAAGGATGGGGACGGCGTCTCAGAGGAGAAGGGATGTTTCACCACCAGGAACGAGGAAGACGTATTTTAGTGGTTGAAGGGGAGTTTTGTTTTTTGTTTTTTTAAATGTTTTGTAGAATTCTAGCAGAAAACCCCTGAGGTTTTGTCCTGGGTAATCAAGAATTACATGTTTGTTCTCAAATTAATAACTTTGCTTAAGCTCTGCTGTTCAGGTACTTAAAAATAGTCAAGGTAGTTGGTATTAAGAACACTTTCTCATTAGCTAATGATTGAAGCTGTACACCTTTTCAGAGTAATGATTTGATTTGTCATCCTGACGGCTTCACCAGTCCTTTCTGCAACTTAGTGTTATCGTATCTGTATCTTTTATCTATTTTATATAAACGTGTGAACTGTGCACTTTCACATCTTATTTTTTTTCTTCCGTATAGTGCTTTGACCCACTGCGGCACTTTTTAAACGTGCGATATAAATACGAGTGTATTATTATTATTATAATACTCTCAGAAAGTCACCGAGTTGTTCCACTCGACGGGAACAATCGGTTTGTAATGCGCTCCAGCCATGGAGCTTCAGCTGTTATTTCCTGGATGTTCCCACTTTACAATAAGAGCCTGCAGTGGTCTGCAGCTGTGAAGGGTTTTATTATGAA
This sequence comes from Blennius ocellaris, assembly GCF_963422515.1. Lineage (NCBI taxonomy): Eukaryota > Metazoa > Chordata > Actinopteri > Blenniiformes > Blenniidae > Blennius > Blennius ocellaris. The sequence continues at coordinate 2,263,134 of NC_137670.1, forward strand.
GCAGCAGCTTCCTCCAGCCTGAGTCACTGTTTACAGGAGATGGCTCCTCGGTGGGGTTTTTTTTTTTTACAGCAGGAACATTTTCCACTAGATTAAATGCACGTCGAGGCTTCAGCTTCTGCTGTTATAACTGTAGTTCCACATTGTGGTTGTGCGCAAAAACACCCTCCGTCTTTCTTGAAGACAAAAAAAAAAATCAGCAGTTGGTCTGAGGCAGTAAGATGCTAAAATCTGGTTTTCATCGCTTCTTGACACACGACTGCAAGATGGAGCTCATAAAAGTCATTTCTCACTCGTGTTCTTCCAATCCTAAGGTGGGAGATGTACCGAGGGAAGTCGCTCCAACCTCTTTTTGAATCTGGTATGAATAATTGGTGTGTTGGCAGTGTGTTTTCTGAACCGCTCTATTGTCTTGTGGGTCGCTAAACACAATCCCAGCTCGGCGTGGGTGTAGGCGAGGTGCACACTTTACAGCTCGCGTAAATAGCTTGTGCGTTAACTACAAAGGTAGCTTGCTTGACGACTGGTTACCGGCCTTTTCATTTCCCGGAGTCCACCGGATCGCCTCAAGGAGGGATCGCCGAGCCCTTCTCTCATCTGATCTGCCAAAACATTAGCGTGAAGCCAAACTCTTACAATCGCCGACGCCAGGCGCAGAGACACGAGGCTTCATAATGAGGTCATGTTGTTGAATTCTTCATTAAAAGAAATCCTCCTATGTGTCAGTCGTGCTCTGGAGGTGAGGCCGTAATGTGACCGTCACAGTCGTCATTAGCTGTTTAAGCAGACACGTTTACTTCCTGACTGAGAGCTCGGACTGTCGCGATCCGTACGTTAACCTGAGCACTTTATTCCGCGATCATTTCAGCACATATCGTCCGTCACCGAGCTAGCCAGATAAGCTAGTTCTTCACAGTTTGTATTGTCGCACACGGTTTCCAAGTGTTTGCGCACGCAAGCCTCAGTAATTTGTACACACAGGAAAAAGCAGCTGTGGATGTTCAAACCTGTTCATGTGATGCTTCCACTGCTGCTCGTCGGATAGTCGTTAAAAACTGGTTCTCAGGTGTGTGTGTGTGGCCACGTTTTCACATCTGATGCTTGGTGGTAGTCAACAATTACTGGCTTACAGCGTTACAGCAGTCAACACCACAGACAATGGTGTCACGTCTTCCTCGAGCTGCAGCGATGGGAAAACAACCTATCTGGTGAGCTTGTTGGGACGCCGTGCAGCAGCTTGGATTAATCCCGTCATGGCCGGCTCCACTGTAGACGTGGTTTCCCGTATCTCAGAGGATTGTGAGGGGGGGGGGGGCTAGCTAGCATCTGTCGGTCTTGCTCAAGCTGCAGGGCCTGGCTGCGAAAGTCCAGAACGCAGTCAGAAGTGGACGCCGACGTCCGATGGGATCGGTGGGCTCGGGCTCCGATTGGGAGAACTGGTTGTTCTGCGTTTAAGAGACGAGTGTGATGCCGTTTCTGCGGCAACAATAATGATCATGTGGGAAATCTAAGCTCTTATATAATATCTCATGGAGGCAGGCCGTGAACAAAAATGTTCCGGTGTCGTAATCTGACCAGCAGCGTTTCATCTGTCGGGAGGCCGAGACCATGCAGAGTGCGTTGAGGCCGTGATGTCTGTGTTTGTGTGATCTTTATGCAACAGGACAGTAAAAAAAAAGAAAAAATGCCTGTCTGCCCGCCGCTCCTGAATCCGGGTAACTGGGTTGGCTGGGACTCCAGCGTGCCTTTCATGCTTCCAGCTCAGCATTACGCTGCAGTCCCGAGTCCTCGCTGTGTTGCTCTTTCTCGCCGCCGCGCCGTGTGTTTATGAACGTGTGCGAGCGCCTCTGTAGGTTTCTGTCCCGCTCGACACATCTGGATGTGTTTAGCTCGACCCGAGTTCCTCAACACGAACCCACAGGCGTTGCATAACCCTCTCTTTTATGTAATGACTGCTGCTGCAGCTCGCTCTCTCTCTCTCTCTCTCTGCCCCCTCCCTCCAAGCTGAGTTTGCCCTCTCCAGTTCTTTCTGCCCCGCACCCTGTCCTGCCCCGTCTGTTTGCCTCTCTCTCTCTCCACTCGTCTTCTTCCTTTACTCAGCTGTCCCGTGAAGCGCTCGCCAGCTGCCCCCGAACCACCGAGTGAAAACGACTCTTTCCGTCGTCACTCGTTTCGGCGTTGAGGTCATTTCCAGCACTTTGAGTCCGTTTTGATAAAACCTCCACTCCGGACGACAAAGGGATGAAAATGACGGCTGCTCTTCCCGTTGCCGAGCCTGAATGAAGGGTTGAGTGAATAAGTGTTTCGAGCAGCAGAATGAGAGTTTTCACTCTATTTCATGTGGACGAGGATTCGGCGTCTTCAGGTGTTTTTGTGTCTCCTTGTTCATAACAATGTTCCTCTGCTATATTTTGCTACAGCGGCGCTCCCATATTTCACAGTGTGAACATGGATGTGTCTACATTGAGACCAAATGACGGTTATTAGCTCTGCGCTTTGCTTTATGTGGGATTATCAAGCCTTTTTGTCCGTGTTTGGATTAAGCCTCTGTTGTTGGCCCTAAAACATGGCTTAGGGTTTTGTCACTGTGCGAGACACTGATTACAAGTGTTTTTAAGGAAAACGTAGATTTTAGTGCAGTTTTTGGTCTTGCTTTTGAATTTGTCTTTTCTACTTTGTTACCGCCAAAACAAAATGCAGACAGGAGCAGGAGACCATGTTTAATAACTCGTCATTACTTCCCCTTTCTTTTAAACTCGACACAATCGTGTGATTAAATTATGATGCTTAAACATTGAGGATCTTTTCCTTTCAATTCACCCGAGCCTTGCTTTTCACTTGAACATTTAATCAATAGATTTACTTCAGCAAATCATTATACTTATAAAACAAATAGTTTTGCGAAAATCTAAAAAGGTTTAGGACATTGGTTCTCATGAATTTGTGATGATGAGAAATATATCGCAGGCGTGTCGACCCACCCTCTAGAACTATGCAATTAGTCTCCTGTCCCATCAAGCAAATTATATGAATGCACTAATTGTTGTCTTGACAACGTGATGAAGGAAATAGTTTTGGGTGCTGGAACACGAGTGGAATGACCTGATTATTTTAGTTTTCTCACTGTATTTAACACCCAAAGCCAGTTAATTTTGACGTGTGCCCCTCAGTGCTTTACTGGCAACTTGTGTTACATAAATGTTTACACGTATGACAGTAACTCCTCCAGAAACACTGAATAAATCTCCTGTGTTGTAGAAAATATGTATTTTGAGGGGTTTTCCCAAAGAAATATGCACTCATTCCTCATGCCAATGTAAGAAATACGGCACAATATGGACATTGTGTTCTGCACAAGTGCTAATTGACAAGAAGTCTGCATAGTAATATACCTTAAAATGCATTAAGACCTTTTAAATAATTCTTACGAGCATGAGTCGGTTCTGCGTCTTGATCTTTTTTCCCCCGAATTTAGATATAGAAGCACTTCGGAGTCAGAGCTTCTTAGTGCAACAAGGGAATTGCTGTTTGAACGTGTGAACGAAATCATGTGTTTACAGTCACTTACCAGTGGCCACACAGGACGGCCTGGGAAAGAAGCACTCGCTCCGTTTAAAACACAGGGAAGGATGCACGGTCTCCCGGGAGGCCTCGATTTGTTTCCTTCGGCCGTGAAGAGGCAGACGCAGCCCCTCTCTCACCTCCGCACCGCGGAAAGTCAGCGATGGTGGGGGGGGCTCCCTGCACACAGCGTCCGGAGGGCGGAGGAGGTGGGGTGTAGAGGTGATTGACGATGTAAAGCGCTTCGGGACTGCAGTTGAAAAGCGCCAAATAATTGAAGTCCGTTTGCCATTTAATATATAACGCTGTGTTTTATTGTGTCACTCTGATGTTGCATGTTCTGTTAAGATGACATGTTGGCGTCAGGGACTCTGGGAGACGTGGAACTGTTGCGTTGGTTGCGATGCGTGGAGGTTCATTGACTGAAGGTGCCCTGTAGCCGAGGCTGTCAGGCACATCAGCATGTGCTCATAGTACTGATGACACAACCAGGAGGAAATGACAGAACAGCATGTTGATCGTTAGGCTACAATAGGAAGTTAATCCACCAACAAACAGTCCATATGGAGAGGAAGCCCCCACTCCCCCTCCTCCCCCCCCCCCCCGGCATTACAGACACACCATTTCTGGTTACGGTGCCTCTCTGGATGTAGAACATATGTTGCAGGTTGCCGGGCAACACCAAACCACACTGACCCGTCCAACTGTCACCAGGACGGCTCGGCAGGATGCCGGAGTGAGACGTGGCTACTGATGCCCCTCAACCGGCTATCTACCCCAGGGGTGGGCCGTGTGTTTCAATATGTCTCCGCTTGTGATTGATATACGTCACTTATAGCAACACATTTCACCATATCGCATTAATGCTTGGGTGAGGCTATGAGTGTGAGCTCACAGGCCGACACAGGAAAAATCAGAGAATAAACTACATGTTTTCTAATTAAAAGTAAAGCAGACGTTCTATAAATCACGTAAACCAATGTACATTTTGTGATGATTTCCCGGGCCAGTGAGGACGAGCAGCAGAGCCTCTGGACTGTTGTGGACGAGGGGAGCCGAGCTTGTGAGGCTGCAGCTCGTCTCTTTCTTTGCATTTTAACGTTATCAGCCATGGTCCACATTCCGGGCTTGAGCGGTCACCTCGGGAGTGTTATTTACTGTCGTATTTTTTACCACATTGATGTTTCTCGGCTACCCAAAATCACAAGACTTGGATTTCATAATACAAAAATGAGGCAATAGAAATAAAGACGCACACCGTTGTTGAATCACTGGGATCTGCAGCTCCTCCTTTTCCCCCTGAAGCAGCCCAGATGGCTTCCGAGAGGCCGATTTTCCAAAACATGCTGGCTACACCCACTCCCAACAACATACTACAGTGACGGCCCTGGAAATCACCGAACAGTTTCACGGGTCTGACCATCAGAACCGGATAGAATAGAATATAAATACCTTCTTTTTTTAATTCTATTCTACAGAAGTACTTTAGTTCTAGTCTCCAAAATGTAACGGAATCTTCCATGGCTGGATATCTTATCTGTGGTGGAACTCAAAAGTGGTGACAAGAGCGACACCCTGTACTGGACAGACACTTTTAACTGTTAACGTATTTGGCGTTTGGTTCGGTCGACACCTGTCTTGAGGGGACAGTTGGGTTTTCGGGCGTCCTCACACCGGAGGTTTTCCTGTACACAGGAGCCGTCTGGTTGAGGAGTTTTAACCCGAGAGCCGTATGTTTCACACCGGACCTTCGATTTGACTGGGCTGTGTCTGAAGTGTGATGAGGCCTTCGATTTAAAACCGTCCAGTGATTCTCGCCCGTGTTGTTCGTTGATTCCGCTCTCCAGAGCTTCCTTGTCCTCCACGCTCGTGTAAAAGACGGCAAACTTCTGACCCTCAACCTTATTTCCACGCTCTGCCTCTCGATGAAAGCTGCCGACACCGTGCCGCTAAACTGTGGGTTTACTGCCAGTTAGGCAAAGTGCAGTAATTTAGTTTCGTTGGATGAGAAGTGGCATCGCCCGTCTGGATCTCTACCCTTTAACTGGGTAACGCATGTCGTCTTTAAACGAACGGTGGTTTAAATGTTCTCCTGTTGAGTCAGTCGGCCGTTCTGAGATGCCCCCGAGGATCTATTGTTCTTCCTCCTCCAACCTTTTCCCATCGTCGTCGTGTCTGTTGCCTCGCCGTGACGTCACGTGACGGCCGGGTTTGCCTTTGGAAGCAGACTCGCTCTGACACGTCGGCTGCTGCTTCACTGGCTCCTTTGTATTTTCATATACCGGTAATCTCCTCTGAAATGGAACTAAAGCTGCTTGAGATTTTTCACCCTCGGGCACGTTACACCTACCCTGTCCTCGTCCCGGTGGACTGTTGTCCCTCCCGCTGTGGTCAGTCACGGAGTGGTTGGTGAAGCGGCCGATGCTGCACACTCTTGACCGTGTGCATGCAGCTGGATTAGCAGGTCGTCGATCTGACGCTCCAGCCGGTGTGTGAGAGCAGCACAGGTCTGAAGCAGGAAACGCTGCAGCTGCAGCTGCAGCAGTGTCCTCAATGCTGTGTTGCAACAAACGAGGCGTCGGTGCCAAGCGTGGCAGCTGAGTGAGAGCAAGAGGTCTGATTGTGGTGATTGGCGGCTGACGTGTGCATTAAAGAAACGAGAAGTCTCCTCCTGCTCAGCGCCACGACGAGACAGGATTCATGGTTGGATTATTGGTGATCCTGGTGTCTGACCCAGCCCCACCCCCTCAACCCCCACCCCACCCCCCTCAGCACCCCGCGGCCTGTAGATTGCTTTCAAAGCCCGTCTGTTCCTCTCCAGACTGCCGGAGCTTCCCAGCTCCAGTCATCCCCGATTTATTCCCCTGTTCCTTCCCCTCTCCTCTCCTCTCCTCTCTCTCTCTCTCTCTCTCTCTGTCCACTTCCTCCACCATGATGCAGGAGCGCAGAAAGAATGAAAACAGATGGGGTGTGGGGAGGAGGAAGCACAGAGGAGTGCCAGGTCTATCTTTGTCTGCCATCTGAGTCATTATTTTCATTGTTCGGCCGGGATTCAGCCTGAACGGCGCCCTCTGTGGCGGCTGCAGCACGGTGCAGGAGCAGACATTTTCCTCTCATGTCTGCCTTTGAAATGCCCATTCTGTGTGTCATACTGGTAAAATGGAGTACTCTGCTCTCAGCTGGCACTCACTCTCTGCCTTGCAGTACACAAGTGGAATGAAAATCCTCATTTTTTAAACCGGCCCCAGTTATCATGTACACCCAGTCGTGTTGTTTTTTTGGCCTGTAATGCTTTTCCAGGCTGCCTGCAGCTGCCGTGGCTGGGAGCTTGGTGTTATGCTGATTCACTGACCTCTGCAGTCTGACGGGGGAAATGCTCTCTATGCTCACCGTCACTTTCTGTTATTTAACATAAATTGGGGATTGGGGAAACAAATCTACACAATTAATAACTGAATCCTAATGGTATGTAAGTTTTACTGATCAGTGTAGTTCCTCTGGTGTTGTTGGGTGTCAGACTGTCAACTATTCAATTTCAAAACAAACATTCACCGCCTCCTTTTCTAATAAAAAAAACTCTCTTCCCAGATGGAAGCGGGCGGAGAGCCGCTACACCGTGGAGCGAGCTGCCATCATCAGCCACTGGAACTGGCTCCAGGCCCACATCTCGGACTTGGAGTACCGCATCCGGCAGCAGACGGACATCTGCAGACAGATCCGCGTCAGCAAGGTCAGTCCCTCCCCCGCCGGTTCTCCGGTGTGCCTGCGCAGCTTCGGCTGCTTCGTACCTTCAGTCTTGTGATCGTGAATACCAAGAGAGCCGTTCGGAGACCCGACGGACGACGGAGCTGCTGCTGACTTTGTTGTCTCCATGATGCAGTTAAGCTGATCTCCACCGTGTGTTGATTGTCAGGGTTCTGTCGAGCTGGGCGGCGCGGCTCCCAGCGCTGCGCTCGCAGGTGGGACTGAGGTGAAGATAGAGCCTGGCAGTACTCAGGTAACAACACGGTTTCCTGTGCCGCTTCCCACCTTCTGCAGGCTTTTGCTTGGAGGAAGAAAAAAAAAAAAAAAAAAAAGCGCCAACAGCCTGCAGTAATCTGGACGTGTCTGCAGGAGCTTGTCGAGTTTGTTTTGAGATTATTAAGACTTATTTGTTTGTGTGCTTGTATTTCCTGATTTGTTGCACTAAATGAAGATTGCAAATGCACTGTGAGCAATGGATCTGCTTGTTTCAACAAAATACAGAAGAAAGGGTTTAATAATCATGCCTGAATCATTAATCCAGTTTAAAAGCATGTCGATTCCTTTTTCTCCACTACCGCAGGTCAGTTCTGGTAGGCTGCTGTGGATTTCTGGTCAAGGAGTGTTTTACATTGAGCCGAGTAGAATCTAATTACAGTGACTGGCAGGACTTGGTTATTACTGGGGCGGCGTCGGCCCCGGGGTCAGAGGAGCCCGCTCCTAACTGGAAAGAGTTCAGTAATGAAAGTGAAAGCCTGCACTCGTCTCGGTCCTCCGTGACCTCCGGATCCTGTACTGTACTGTACTGTGACCTCTGACCCCTGCAGCCTCCACCTGCTCCCTGGCAGACCTCAGTGTTTTTCACTGAATAACTGGATCCATTTCCAGGGAACCAATAAGCTCAGGAGGACCCGGGTGCTTTGTTTAGATTTGCAGGACTGCCGGAGGGTGGTGTAGGTCAATGAGGAGCGTTGACCTCGGTCAGTGTACGGAGGGTCTGCTGGAGTTTTGTTTTCTAGTCGAGTTTTGATATACATGAAGTCTCTGGTCTTTGGGACCTTCAGGAGATTCTGGCCTGAAGATCGGGAGGGTGACCCCGATGGTGTAGGGGGGGCCACGGCATGTCAGTGACGTACTGAGGGTCCTGACCATGCAACGCCCGGAATGTGAGGATTAAAATTTTAACTGTGGGCCGTTTTGGGCGAACCTGCCAAAAGCTTTGCGGCTGAATTTTGCATGAGCTGAAGTCTGCCGAGGATTAAGTGGTTAGAGCAAGTGGACGTAGGGTTGCAGTAGTCGAGGTGAGATGAAGTGAAGACATGGATTATCATTTGAAGGTCTGGTTTTCACAGCATCCAAATACTTTAGAGGTGTTTCTCGGGTGGTAAAAGCAGGTTTTGGTCATCTGTGCCGTCTTCTGAAGCTAGATATGGCTTAATTTATCCACGGACGAGGTTTTTTTTATGCACACCAAGGGAGAGTTTGGCAGGTGCTCGTGTCCAGAACATGGTTATTAAGGAATAGAAAGAGTTTATTAATCTCAGAATAAATTCTTTAATTCATCCATCTGAAGGTTCTGTGGCCTAAAGAGGTGCAACATGAGCTCAATCTGTTTCTGTCGTTATGGACGTTGTCGTAGATTTCTTAACTTGTAATTGAACAACAGGCAGCACGGCACCTCATTGCTCGTTCTTCCATTCAGTGGTGATTATTTCTCATCGTGAGTCTGGAAGAAACCGGAGTCACCAAATATCTCCTCCGGCCTTTTTTAAAGGATTGACAATGAGCGTTTGTCGATCTTGTGTTGCCACACACTTATGATGATCAGTTCCAAGGCTCTGGTGCGTCTGTGTGAAGTCGTAATCAATCTGGGGTTTGTTGTTTTTTTTTTCCACACCGGAGGGATGTTGATAACGACCCAGCTCTGATTTCAGATTGAAAAGTCTTGAATTCGCTCTTGAACTACTGCGATTGTGAACATGAGGAAAATCCTACACGACGACAAATAGAGAAGCCGGTCTGTTTACCGCCGGTCGGCTCTTCTAAAGTTTTTATCTCCAAATAGTGTCGCTGGTTGTTTTTCCTCTCTTGCTTTGCAACTTGCAGGTTTAAAGAACTTAGAAACGTGGCTTTAAAAAAGCCTCTCAGCTGCGACTCCCAATTAAAACGGAGCATATTTGCTTCCGTCACTGCCTGACGATCCTGTAAGAAATGATGACGTGGCGTCAGACACCTGAGCCTCTGAATGAAACCTGGTTGCTGTAGCTCCTCTCTCACCGTTCTCTGCCGTCAGTCACACTTTGAATATCAAAGACGAGGTGGAATGAAAAATATTCTGTTTAAACTGTAAGACCTTCGAGACGAACGGATTCGTTTTGAACCCGTTCGCAACATTCTTCAGCGCAGCTTTGACGTGTTGCTCTTTTACTGTGTGCTGGAAACATTGAAGTTCTTTCAAGTTTAACCTGAAGTCCCTTTTCAGGTGTGTTTTACAATCGATGGTAGCAGTCAGTACCCGAAACACCTCGTTACTTCATTTACCCTTGTATGTGTGTTCCTTCCCTTTCTTTTAGTTTCCCCTCTTTTATTGATTTAATTCAAAATGAAGCAGCTGTGCATTTGAATTTCAGTGGTGTGTTTAAAATGCAATATGGTTCTCGCTGGAATACCCTTTATAAAGGAAATAATTATTATTTTATTTTGTTCCTTGATGTCCTTAAACGTTGGAAGAGGACAGAGAATAGTGCATTAAAGGAAATTGCTGATTGAAGTAGTGCAGCCGAGAAGTGAAATGTTTAATAAAAACCCACCAAGCTGGTGAGGACGACTCGTCCTGATGAGACTTAACTGCACAACCCGGTCCTCTGCGCTTTGGGAGAGCCCGGCCCTTCTCCACAAATCTGGACTGAATAATTTAAGGCCACAGGACCGGGATGATTCAGTTTGCCTATTATGTAGTTTCCTTAAATATCCCGGCTGGCAGGCTGAGTGCTGCTGCTGCTGCTGCTGGTCGGCTCGTGTTGCCGTGCCAGTTAACACGAGGTGGAGTCTCACTGGTTTTTGTCTTATCTGTCCTCGCAGGATGTCGCCTGCGAACGGCTGGAGCACACAGGCCCCGCCCTCCTCGGCGCCACAGAGCCCGGTCCCTGGAAAGGTCAAAACGGGCAGCCGGTTAACGGCGTGCTCAGCAGGTACGACTGCTAACCGGGGAAAACTGCTTCTCGATCAGACCGACCGGCCGGGAGGACGGCTTAAACCAGGGGTGGCCACACTTTTTCAGCCTGCGAGCGACTTTATAAAATGACCAAGTCAAAGTGATCTACCCACTACAGAAATGCAAAATGTATATTTATTTTCAAATATATTGAGGATTCTTTATACGTACAATGTATAATGATGTACCTTGCAAAACCGTATGAGCCAATATTGTGCAACACGACATAATTAACGATGAACTTTTTTTTGTAATTACCTGAGTTTACTCTGGTTACCCTTCTTTGGGCAGACGAGACAAACGCACTTCGAAAATGACATTGTGAAAAAAAAGTCTACCTCCCATTCCAAAGTGACACGTCTCCGTCTTCTCACTTGGTCCAGCCCCCCCCCCACTTATTTTTTGGGGGGCTTCAAATTTGCGGTAACTCGCTTGTTAGCTTCGCCACACTTAGCGTCGTTGTTTGCGCGTGTAAGTCGACCTGAAGGTCAGAAAAATTCAGTCGTCGTCTGACGCTGCGTTCAATTGTACTCGTAATTCGGAAAGGTAAATCAGTTTCATCACACCAGCGTCTATTTTTTTTTTTCTAATGTCATGCGTTCTACTATTACTCCCTTTGCGATCGACTGGTAGATCGCGATCGACGTATTGAAGCACCCCTGGCTTAAATAGTAAACCCAGAATAATCTACAGGTTTAACCTGGAAGGGTTGGTCAAGATACGACTCAACGTTCAATTATATCTGATGATGCGTAAAGTTTGATCTCGACTAGAACAGTAAAACGACGGCAGGACGGTCTAAAGAACGACAACAGCTGTGTTCAATGTTCAGTGAGTCCCGACGAGGCCGGAGTCCAACCGGTTGACCTGATTCTTCCTCTGACCTGAACTTGTTTCACTGAGCTCAGGACGGAATCCACGGTTCTCTTATGGAGGATGACAATCTTCTTTCTGGAAAACTGTAAACAAATACAAACTTATTGTTTCCTAAAGTTGACTTTTAGTTTATTTTGTTCATCGTAAAGTAAATACGTTCAGCTTCAACGCTGCTCCAGATGTAAAATGCAGTAAAACGTCTAAACTTCCCCCGGTTTGCAGAATCTTGCAGCTTTCAGCACATTTCTATAAACTCTTGACGGAGTTGAACCCTCCGGCCAGACGTTCAACACCCCGCCGGTGCAGTTTCTCATAAACCGATAAACGTACCGACCAGGTCTGACGTAGTCGCAGGAAATTCACGGACGTGATTTTGAAAACGTTTCCAGCCGCAGAGTCAGATTGATGGTTTACGTGCCTGAAGACGTCAGTATTCTGAGGAAATCTAAGCAGATTCATCTGAATTCACCATCGGCAGTGATCTAATCATTCCCATCACATTATGCTGTTCACACCATCGCGCTCACCGTCGCCATCTGCTGGTCACTTCTCCTCTCTCTCCACCCACCGGAGGAGGTGTACAGACGCGCGTGATCTTCAGACGGTAAAAAGCTGACGTGTAACTGGACCGTCTGTCGCCGCTCTGTTACAGGATGGCCGACAGTTCGGACACGAAGCATCAGCAGCCGGCCGCCATCGACGCCACGTGTGTGGCCGCTCGCACGCGACCGCTCGTCGGCTGCCGGCGACGGCGGCTCATTCAGCCCAACACTGTGCCTAACCTCAACGGCAAGGTGAGGAGCCTCCTCTTCCTCCTCCTCCTCCTCCTCTTCCTCCTCCTCGATAATGACGTGAACGTAAAAGTCTCCATCCTGTTGCTCAATGCTTCTGAAGTCCTGAAGGTTTCGCTCGTCGCGCCGGTGTGAGGCTCCTCCTGTAATCTGGTGTTTCACCAGGTCAAAGTGAATGAATGTAAAGCTCATCACCGTAATCAGCGTTAGTTTTTTTTTATCATCTCCACCCTGTTTTGGACCTCCCAGCTGTAAACCGGCTTCAGTTCAAAGGGCTTTTTTTGTTCTGACGCTACATGTGGCGTGTGTTTGCGGCTCGACGACGCCGCCGAGTTACTGAAATGGAGAGCTCGTCGTCTTTTTAGAGCCCAGGAATCACAAGTTTTAGACGAGGGAAACAAACACCAGACCCTTTTGCCCCCGAACGAGAGGCAGAGCGTGAGGATGCCCCCTCTGTAGGAATCAAACCGGCAGCCCTCGGGCCTGGAAGTGGTAACAAGTAGTGGTCTGTGTGTGTCGCCGTCTGTAGTCCAAGTGTGTTGAGACTGACGGCGGCGATCGTGTAAATAAGGGAATCACGTTAATTCTGAACGGAGAACGCTTTGACACAGTCGCTCTCTAGCGAAGCGGCGAGGACGGAGTTGGATCTCGCCGAGTGGACGACTCACCGCCCGGCTCTTGTTTTGTTCCAGCAGGCTCAGAGGAGCAGCTGCCTGCAGTGCACCTGCAGGGTCAACCCCAGCTGCGTGATGTGCGGTGGCTGGCCCACCCCCAGAGAGGACCCCCAGTACGAGCTGCCCACCCTGGAGCGCCTGTCAAGGCTGGATCTTGGCGTCCACCCCATCCTGTCGTTCCCCGACGGTCAGTTCCCCCCCCCACGAGCAGCTCCGGTTTACCGAGCGGTTTCCTCCTCCGCTTCCAGAGGAAGACAAACAGGGAGGGACGGCCCGGCAGGAAGTGCTCAGGAAACATTTTCACTCCTTTACCAGTCAAATCACATTCCTGCTGGAGCTGCTCCTCATTATTCTGCTGACTTGGGAAATGGTTAAACTTTAATATATCTATATATATATGTAGAGAGAGAGAGAGAGAGATTATAGATATAGACTAACCAGTTTCCAGAACCTTCAATGACGTCATACTGGGCTGAAGCACCCCACACCCCCACATCCCCCCGTTTTTATTATAAAACATTAAAGTTAGCATTAGCTGTAGCAACATTAGCGCCGTTGTTCGATCTAGTTGTTTTTGTGGTTTGCTGGCCTGGTGGCATGATGAACAAAAGAATAGAATATTAAAGACGAAAATGCGTCAAAATAATGGCTGGTCAAACATTGGGGATAAATTTGAAGGATTTAGTTGCGAGCCACTCGCACTGAGACCTCGACCAGGCAGCCATAACCCGGAAGTGCATAAAACATTAAAGTGAGTTTCTTATCATAATGAAATGTGGTCATTAAAGTGACTTTGGGTTTTATTCCGTTGACGTTCCTCCTCCTGCGTTACGCTTCTCGTTGTGTAGAAATGCTTATTTTCACTCTTTTCACCCAGTGGGTGGATTTATTGGTCTCTTTTTGAAAGTGAAAGACGGGAAGCAAACACAGAGAGGGAGCCTGAAGTAGGAACTGGAATGTTGAAGAAGGTGAAGCGTCTCTAAGTGTCCCGTCCCGTCTGGTCTCTGTCCCCGCAGACGTCTGCATCGGTCTGCGTCTGCAGCAGGTCATGAAGGGCCAGTGGCAGAACAAGTCCCTGGAACGGAGCAAACCACTGAAGAAGCTGTCGCTCAAACACAAACTGTCCTCGTCCAAAGAGAAGCACAAGTTCACCAACTCGCTCATGGCAGTCAGTAAGTACCCCTCCCCTCTCCTCTCCCCCGTTTTCACCTCGGTCTTTCGTCGTCTCTGATGTTATTGTGTTAAAAACACAGGTGAATAAACCTTTAAAAAGAGCCTCACGGACTTTAGTCTCACACCGTAGATCTGGAACCAAAAGCCCTCAGTCACGGTTTAAGTTTTACACGTTGGGTTATTTATTAAAGACGAGGTGTCCCATCAGGACCCACATCCTGCCAAGGCCGTTTCTTTTCCAGTCACTTCCTGTTAGGATCCCTGCCTCCACCTTTAAACGGCTGGACGCCATCGTGACGAGAGGAATGTGGCAAAACAAGAAAGCAAGAATTAAATGCAGGACACTGCGACCCTTTCAAAATAAGGGAAGGCTAAGTGTATCAAATCCCAAGGACTATTATTGTGCAGCCCAACTTAGAGCTCTAATGTTAAAGATTAATACTAAAGATGAAGCTGCTATTTGGGTTGAAATGGGGAAAAATTGGATTTTCTGATCGGTCAGTGCAAAAGAAGCTTAAAATTAGAAATGAATGGATTGAAACGTGAAAATATGGTCGACGATGCAGAAGAAATGAGACGTATAAAGATCTACAAAGCTAAAAATAAACCCAGACGTTGTCCTGTCCACTGGGTTTGTGTTCATGTTACTCCGTTTATGTTGAACGAATCAAAAGTAGGAAAAATAAAGAACATTAAAGAAGTCGATTTATTCACTTCGGCTCTTTTGTCTCACTGGTTTCTGTGTAAAACGTTAATTCACTTTGAGATGAAGATGAAGCTTCTGTCTGGTTCTGGGGTTTGACGATGGAGCGCAGACGGTCTGACGGTCTGCCGCTGTTTCAGGACTGGGTCACTGTAAGAGCCGCTCGGAGAAGCCAAGGATGGTGGACGGCAGCATGGCGGCCGCCGGCAGCAGCAGTAGCGGCGGCGGCGGCGGCTCGGCGCTGAACTCGGCCCGGCTGGAGGGTCAGGGCGTGTGCAAGGCGGAGCGGCTGCAGGGCCTCGGCGCCGCCTTGGGGCCGTACGACAAGAACTACAACCGCAAGAGATTAAGAGAGCACTCGCTGGACCGCGCCGACTGTGAGTCCGCTGGAGGGACGCCGCCACCGCCGCCGCCGCAGGTCAGAGCCTCCAGCCTCCAGCCCAGTTGTTTACGGGATCTTGCTCTTCTCGCCCCCCCCGCAGCCTCGCCCAAGATCTTCATGGACGCCGGCGGCTCCTGTCCCTCGCTGGCCAACATGGCGCTCCACAGCCCGCTGACCCGCCAGCTGTCCACGTCCTCGGACAACTCCACGCCGCTGGGCGCCGGCAGCCAGAGCGTCCCCAACACCCCCGTAAGGACCGACGCTACACCCACACTCCACCGCAGCTACACCCACGCTCCACCGCAGCTCCACCCACACTCCACCGCAGCTCCACCCACACTCCACCGCAGCTCCACCCACACTCCACCGCAGCTCCACCCACACTCCACCGCAGCTCCACCCACACTCCACCGCAGCTCCACCCACACTCCACCGCAGCTCCACCCACACTCCACCGCAGCTCCACCCACACTCCACCGCAGCTCCACCCACACTCCACCGCAGCTCCACCCACACTCCACCGCTTCTTCACGAGTTTCTTCAGGCAGAACCAAAACATTGAGTCGGCAACTTTTCCTCCCGATCCCGTTTCTCGTCTCGATTTAATTCAGTCTTTCACATCTGCACCGCAAAACTAGAATTGACCGCTTGTTAGGACTGAACCTGCACTGCCAACACTGGTATTATCTTTTTACTATAGTATGTTTATTGTACTTATCCTACACTTTGCCCCCCATCATAGTTTATTTTCCTTGTATCTCATCCTACTGTATATTTTGCTCCCCTTAGAACTTATTATACTTTATTATACTTTGTGATTTTTATCTTATTTTTAGTCCTGTTTGATAGTCATTGTATATAAGATACCTCTATTCTTACCTAACTGCACATTCCTTGTCTTTCCTTTCCTCATGATTGTCTTTAAGAGCTGAATGTTAAGAGTAAATTTCTCCACTGTGAGATCAATAAAGGCTTATCTTATCTTATCTTATCAAAACGAAGGGAAGAAAACCGAAGTCGTGAGGTTTTAACGTCGTTAAACGTCACCAGAGCGACGAGCTCCGTGTTGAACTGCTCTGAGTTCATCGCAGACGAGACGCTTTTCTGTGACCGACAGGAAGTGTGACGTCACTTCCTATTTAATCTGCCAAACACGTAAACTCGGCGTCTCCGGGGAGTTTTGCTGGTTCGTGTAAACGCGAGGCTCCGAGATTCCGTTCACGTTAAACAGGCTCAGATTTCACTGTTCGCCTCTCGGAGAAATGTTCCTCCTCGTAAAGTTTCGGAAAAGAAAAGCCACGCGAAGGTTTTCCCGACGTTCTGGTTTTTTCCGGCCGTGGAGGTTAAAGGTCAGGCGGCTCATGTCCAGGGTGTTGACGGCGTGTCGTGTTCCTCCAGCAGCAGCCAATCAAGAGGAGGCGAGGAGAGAGCTCCTTCGACATCAACAACATCGTGATCCCCATGTCTGTGGCCGCCACCACCCGGGTGGAGAAGCTGCAGTACAAGGAGATCCTCACACCCAGGTGAACCACACGCACACACACACACACACACACACACACACACACACACACACACACACACACACACACACACACACACACACACACACACACACACACACACACACACACACACACACACACGATCAAGAATTACTCATCACTGGACGATGTGACGACGAAGAGGAGGTCCCAATGAAATATGATGCATAAACATCTGAACGATCACAGTACTAGAATAGATGATAATAAACAATCACAGAGCTGTAATAAACAAACGATCACTGAGCTATAATAAACGATCACAGAGCTGTAATAAACAATAAATGATCACAGAGCTGTAATAAACGATCACAGAGCTATAATAAACGATCACAGAGCTATAATAAATGATCACAGAGCTATAATAAACGATCACAGAGCTATAATAAATGATCACAGAGCTATAATA
The DNA here is from genome assembly GCF_963422515.1 of Blennius ocellaris. Lineage (NCBI taxonomy): Eukaryota > Metazoa > Chordata > Actinopteri > Blenniiformes > Blenniidae > Blennius > Blennius ocellaris. The sequence continues at coordinate 2,280,202 of NC_137670.1, forward strand.
AACGATCACAGAGCTATAATAAACGATCACAGAGCTATAATAAATGATCACAGAGCTATAATAAACGATCACAGAGCTATAATAAACGATCACAGAGCTATAATAAACGATCACAGAGCTATAATAAACGATCACAGAGCTATAATAAATGATCACAGAGCTATAATAAACGATCACAGAGCTATAATAAACAATAAATGATCACAGAGCTATAATAAATGATCACAGAGCTATAATAAACGATCACAGAGCTGTAATAAACAATAAATGATCACAGAGCTGTAATAAACAATAAATGATCACAGAGCTGTAATAAACGATCACAGAGCTGTAATAAACAATAAATGATCACAGAGCTGTAATAAACGATCACAGAGCTATAATAAACGATCACAGAGCTATAATAAACGATCACAGAGCTATAATAAACGATCACAGGGCTATAATAAATGATCACAGAGCTGTAATAAACGATCACAGAGCTATAATAAACGATCACAGGGCTATAATAAATGATCACAGAGCTATAATAAACGATCACAGAGCTATAATAAACAATAAATGATCACAGAGCTATAATAAACAATAAATGATCACAGAGCTATAATAAACGATCACAGAGCTATAATAAACGATCACAGAGCTATAATAAACTATCACAGAGCTGTAATAAACAATAAACGATCACAGAGCTCTAATAAACAATAATAAACGATCACAGAGCTCTAATAAGTGCAGAGCTGCAGGTCAAAGCTCCAACAGACTCTTGTTCACTGTGTCGACTTCAATCCAGCCAATCAGGGAGCGGCGCCGCCTCAGACGAGACGGCCGTCGCCGCTCCGCACACTGAAAGGTCACTGAACCACGGCGGCGCCTTGCTTCTTATAGATCCACTCCAACGTTGATCCGTCGTACGGCCGCTCCGCCGGTTAAACCTGCGTCGTTCAGCTCGTCTTGATTCCTGGATCTTTTTTCTCCCGCAGCTGGAGATCTGTGGACATTTTCTCTCAGCCAATCACCGAAGAGGAGAACGAGCGAGAGGTGAGAACGTTTCTACCTCGAACCCAGCAGAACAAACCCGTTTCAACCGCCATGCAGGGCGAGTGCTGCCCCCTGCTGGGCCGTCGCCATAACGTCCCTTTGAAGAAATAGTAACCGACTTGGAGGACGAGTTTGTCCCCGCGGGGACAAATGATGTCCCAGGTGAGGACGAGGTGCTGACAGGAAGTGTGTGTGTGTGTGTGTGTGTGTGTGTGTGTGTGTGTGTGTGTGTGTGTGTGTGTGTGTGTGTGTGTGTGTGTGTGTGTGTGTGTGTGTGTGTGTGTGTGTGTGTGTGTGTGTGTGTGTGTGTGTGTGTGTGTGTGTGTGTGTGTGTGTGTGTGTGTGTGTGTGTGTGTGTGTGTGTGTGAGAGAAACAGGTGGAGGACCTGACGGATGCCGCCTTCATCCAGCACCATCAGCCCCACGAGGACCAGGAGCGGTCCCGCTGGACCTGGATGGCTCTGGCTCCGGCTAAGAGGAGGGGCAGCAGGTGAGCCATCACCCCCCCTTACCCCCCCCCCCCCCCCCCCCCCCCCCCCCACACACACACACACACACACACACACGTCCTGGTTCTGACCCGTCTGTCCTTCAGGTCCTACAAGTCGGTGGACGGCCGGACGACGCCGCTCCTGTGCGGGACGAACCCCCCCACCCCGCAGCCGGCCTCCCCCGACCCGGGCCACTGCCCCCTGCTGCACGACTACAGCCACGTGGCGTCGCCCATGAGCCCGCCCAGCCCCGACACGGCGTCCAACCCGCACACGCCGTGCTCCCGGGACTCGCACCGGCTGCTGTCCAGCGAGGACACGCGCTGCTCCACGCCGGACTTCACCTTCGAGGAGCGGGTACGGAGGCGCCGCCGGCCGGGGGGGTCCGGGTTCGATTCCCAGCCCCCCCCCCCCATTTTTTTTTTTTTTTTTTTTTTTTTTTAATTAAAAAAACTACATTTTTAAATACATTACAGTCATTCCAATGTGCTTTTATAGAGAAAATAGAAAAGCCCAACATCCACATGAGCAGCAGGTGTGTTTGTGACTGTGGAAAAAAAAAACTCCCAACAGGAGAAACTTTGTAGAAACCAGAGTCAGGTGGAGGAATTCTGAGGACCGGTTGGGGTGAAAGGATGGAGGAGAGGAGAGGAGAGGAGAGGAAAGACAGAGAGATAGACTTGGTGGGGAGAAACATACAATACCCTTGTTAGTGCTACATACATGTTTTTTTTCTTTATAATACAATAATCACAGTGATCTAAATATTTCCCAACTGCCATGAGATGAAACCAGCCTGAGCAACAACAGAGCAAAAACCAAAATAGTCACAACAATGATAACAAAAGCAAAAACAAAAGGACACAAAACAAAGAAAGAAAAAAAAAAAAAACTCAACTTTATTGATAAAGCGCTTTAAGCAGCCGTAGCTGAGACAAAGTGCTGTACATTGAAATAAAAATATAAGAGGCAACATAAAAACATAAAAACAATAAAAAAGTTAAAACAATAAAAACAATTAGATGGTAAAACAGTAAACAAAACATAAAAAGTTAAAACAATAAAAAAAAGGCACTAAAACCAGAGCGGAGTCTCACGCTGAGGGAAAAGCCAAAGAATAAAAATGGGTTTTAAGACGAGAGAAAAACAAACGGAACAACAAACAAACAAATAAAAACCCCACCAACAACAACAACTTGATTTTGATAATTAACAGAACAATCTCGTCGATGAGGAGTGGAAGTGTGTGTGTGTGTGTGTGTTAACGCTCCGTCTCTTCCAGACGGTGGCGCCGTGGGAGCGCCGCGGCTTCCCGCTGCCGGACGACCCGGCGCCGGAGCCCGAGGCCGAGGACGAGCCGCTCACCAGGCCCCGGGTCAGAACCGTCTCCGGCTGCAGGTCCTCGTTCAGCCGGCTGGACTCGGACCCCGAGCTGCCCTGCGACGACGGCGGCGGCGGCGGCAGACACAGGGCGGCCCCCCCCTCCTCCTCCTCCTCCTCCTCCTGCCCCCCCTCCTCCTCGTCCTCCTCCTCGCACCGATGAACCCCCCCCTCCCCCCCCCCCCTCCCCCGGCATTAACAAGCAGAACCTCAGCGCAGAGTCAAGATGTTAAATGGTTCCTGTTGTTTGATATTCAAACATCAGTCTAATACTTTCACAGTTTTTAGTGAACTTTATGGAGTTAGAAGCCTTCCCCCCCCCCCTAGCCCCCCCCCCCCCCCCCCCCCCCCCCCGACACTCGTTTTGCCACCGGTAAAAACAAACACAAAAAAAAAAAACTTAAAAAAAATACAAACAAAAAAAAAAAAGATAAATGTAAGGAAAAAAAAGTGTAAAAAAGAAGCTTAAAACAACATTTACAGAGGATTTGTGTAGTAGGCTGAACAATGTACATGGGCTTAGTGGTGTTGTGTGTACACTGGTAGCGCACTGTAGCGACTCCTCCACCTGCGGCCAAAGGGTGTTTTCTATTCACTAGTTTGCTTGTAATTCCCATGTACATTTTTAGTGGAGTGACAAATAACAAACCAGAAGAAAAAAAAAAAAATCACCCCCCCCTCCTCCTCCTCCTCCTCCTCCTCCCCCCTCCTCTTCCTCCTCCTGAAGTCGACAGGTACATTCAAGCGTGTGGTTCCTCCTCCTGCCACTAGAGGTCGCCTGAGATCACAGAGCACTTCTCCCGACTGCCAAGTCCCATTCCTGAAGCCCACTTCCTGTTCGGGTTCCCCCCCCCCTCCTTCCTTCCGGCGTCACACTTCTGTTGTTTTTTTTTTTATTTGTTTTGACAGTAAATCATTCCTCCTCCTCTTCGTCGTCGTGGTTTCGCTCCCCCCCTCCTCCCTCTCTCCTCCATTTTTCATTTTTTTTCGTTGTTTTCCACAAAGTGCTGCTGCATGCTGACAGACGTGGAGTCTCTCTCTTCACCGCAGCTCAACCCCCCCCAAACAAGTCGTTTAAAGAAAGGAAGAAAAAAAAAGAAAAGAAAAGAAGCGGATGTCATTTCCTGTTGTAGCCCCGCCCCCTTTTCCTGTTAGGACGTTTTCAGATGTAGCAGCTCTCAGCTAGAAGCCGCCGCGAGCTCAGGTTCACCCGGGGAGTTCCGCTCCTGCTCCACCCCCCCCCCCCACCCCACCCCACCCCCCCCTCCCTCCACCCACCACACACACACACCCTGGGTTATTATCCCCCCTCCCCCCCACCTTAAGTAACTAATTGCTATGCAAAAAGAGTCTCTGGTTGTTTTGGTTTCACCTCTTCAGCCGTTCAGCCACTTCTTTCTTTCTTTGGTCTTTTTCTTTCTAGTTCAGCGAGATGTCGATGTACCTGTTCGATCGTTGCAGCATTTAACCGAATCAAATGTTGTTTGTTTGTTTTTGTTTTTTTTTTTTCTTTGTTTTCTTCTTTTTTTTGTAAATAGTACCATTAAAACATTTATGTTTAACTTGGGAGACTCGTTCTGGACTCCGTCATTTCACTGAAACCTTCCGATTACGTTTGTCTTCTGATCTTTATTCGCTCTCAAATTTTTACTTTAAATAGGGAATCCAATAAATACGACATTTTAAATGAGAAGCTCTGATCTTTGGGGTCTTGGATCAAATACTTCCAGAACTTTAGCAGATTTCTGTCCCAAAATAAGTTGAAGGTTTGAACATGAGCAGAATGTATGATATATATTCATAATATATAATAATTAGTGCCGTCATTTTCTGTAATTAATTGCGATTAATCGCATCGTTTTTCTCCTGAAGACTGAAGCTTGTTATTACAAGTTCAAATGTTCATACACGAGTGACTTTGTCCAAACATTCACATCTGAAAGAGTCGAACTTCAAATGATGGAAATACATTAAATACATCTAATAAAGTCAAATAAAATTAATTAACCAGCTGGAAAGTAAAATGTATTGTAGTGTATACAAGTAAATGTATTTAAACTAAAGTAGAATGAGATTAGGATTAGAATCATGTTGATGTTAAACTGAATAGAAGCTAATAAGCTGTGATTACAAGCTTCAGTCTTCAGGAGAAAAACGATGCGATTAATCAGACTATTTAAATTCAAAGGCTATTTTTATAAATTCTTTTTAGCATGTGGTGAAACTCTCAAAGATTAACAAAACAAAAAAAATAAATGTCGAACAAGTGGGTTTAGTTGGAGAGCAGGTTCGCCACTTTGACAATTTTAACCTTTATAGGAGTAAAGTTGTGAATTTATTACATGAACACGGTGACAATAATACACTAACACACACACACACACACACACAATGTATAAAAGAATCAGTCCTGACCAGTTTCATCTTTTGGACACTAGGGGGCAGCAGAAGACGCATCAAAACAAGGATAAAGGCCTTTTTGTTTTTCTTCCTACTTCATCACACTGAACGATCATTTCGAGGTTAAAACTTTACGTCCTTCAATAAATCTTCACACAAAAGTTAATTTCAGGGCGTGAAGTGTTTCGCACTGCATAATGTTGGAAACAAACCATATTGGAGAACGACAGAACATGAAAATATTAAAATTAATTAAGAGAATCTCTTCTGAAAATAAAAATCCTCCAAGACGTCAGACAATCAAGAAGCTTTTAAAAAAAAAATATATATACATATGCATGTGTACTTTCAGAAGGTCTGACAGGGAATCGAACCGGGAACCCCGGGGTAACGGGCTGAAGTGACGTCACTCGGGAGTCGTGTGACTTCGTAGCATTTATTTTCAAATACACATATACAGCAACGAGAATCATCATAAACCAGTTATTGATCAAATGCACAATAACAAGAACAATCACATGTTTGCACGACTGTACAGCCTCAGAACGAACGCAAGAGAACGAAACGGAAGAAGGTGACGAGTCTGTGAGTGCAGAATGGTTGGGGGGGGGGTGGTGGGGGGGGATTTCCCATCATGCCGCGGGGCTCCTGCCTGTCCGGCACCAATAACGTGAAACAGAAGAATCAGCATGCAGATTGACAACGTCTGAGTCCCGTGAGCCTCTTCACCCCCTGCTGGGCACGATCAGCATGGCTAACACCCTAATCCTAATCCTAATCCTGATCTTAACCTTAATCCTCACCCTTAGTCTCAACCTAATCCTAATCGCAACCCTTATCTTAACCATAACCCTAATCCTGATCTTAACCCAAACATCCTGAACAATTCATGTTGAACGATTCGCCCTGAATGATTCATTCTCAACAAATCGTTCTGAATGATACGTCCTGAACGATTCATCTTGAATGATTTATCCTAAGTGATTCATCCTGAACAATTCATCCCGAATGATTCATCCCGAACGATTCGCCCTTAACGATTCATATTGAACAATTCATCCTGAACAATTCGTCCTGAATGATTCATCCTGAACAATTCATCCTTGAACGATTCGTCCTTAACGATTCATCCTGAACGATTCATCCTGAACGATTCATATTGAACAATTCCTCCTGAACAATTCGTCCTAAACGATTCGTCCTTGACGATTCGTCCTTAGCGATTCATTCTGAACGATTCATATTGAACAATTCCACCTGAACGATTTGTGCTGAACGATTCGCCCTGGACAATTCATCCTTAACATTTTCTCCTTAACGATTCATCCTGAACGATTCATATTGAACAATTCCACCTGAACGATTTGTGCTGAACGATTCGCCCCGGACAATTCGCCCTGAACGATACGCCGGACGAGCGCCTGCTCACAAGGTCTCGTTTCTCACTGAGGCGTTTTAACGACTGTGATGAATTTGATCCAAGCTACAGTTTTAGTGCACGAAGCAGTTGAAACGCCGTCGTCAGCGACTCGGTACGATAATTAAACTTTACAGGCCTTTGAAGGTTAAACTTCGTCCTCGAAGCGCTTTTAAAAGAGAGCGGTAAAAAAAAAAAGAAGAAGAAGAGGGACATGAACACCGACAGCAGCAGGCACAATACAAACGTTTCTTCATATCAAATACATGTCATATATCCACAGAGTACGATTAGAAAACTGTGCCCAACACAAACCCAACTTCCTGCTCTAGCTCGTCTTCTAATCCAGTTTAGGGCCAGTCAGGTCTGGAGGGGGGAGGAGGGGGGGGGGGGTCAGGGGTCAGTCCAGCAGCCTTGAGCTTCACAATGACAGACGTCGTCACGGCAGGAACTGTAATCTGTAATCTGGACTTCTTCATAGCCTTTGTAGTCTAAAGTTAATCTGTAGTTTCACAGGCGAAGTCCGACCTCCAGATTATCGCCATCATTATTATTATTATTATTGTAATTTCTCTTAGATGTTTTTATCGAGTGTTAAATCGCTTCCATCAAAATGTTATTCAAAGAAAGATTTTTTTATAAAAATCACCGAAACTCCCTAACGTTTAATCCAGATTATCGAGTTTTACCGAGAGGAGCTGGAAGCTTGTGGAGGTTTAGTTTTTTTTTTTTTTTTTTATGTTTTTGACTCCTGGACTGATGGAGATCAGCTCCTGCCGGCTCCTCCTGGTCCTCCACCCCCCAAAACCCCACCCCACAACCCCACCCCCCCCTCAGAGCGCATGTGGGATTACGCAAAGCTACGACAACACGCGGTCGGAGAAGCTTCTGTTTGTCTGCTACTTTTCTCGAAACACTTTGTCCTCGACGAAACGGTTCTGAAACGACTCCGTCAGCTCAAGCCGGACCCCCACAGTCTGCATCGGGGGTGGGGGTGGGGGGGGTTTGGGGGTGGAGGGCAGGGGGTCGGGGGCAGGGGGCAACACTGAAGCGCTAAAATTCAAAAGGGTTTACAGTCAACGTGACAGGAAACCACATCTGCAGGTGTGTGTGTGTGTGTGTGTATGTGTGTGTGTGTGGGTGGGGGTGGGGGTGGGGGGTGTGGGGGGGTCACTTTGCTGGGGGCTTCAGCTCTGAGAGTTACACTACAAAAAGGTGGAAATCAGATCAGAGACCACGGGGAGAACGAAATACATTTCGGTCGACTTTGTTAATCTGTTTTGTTTTTGTTTTTTTTTCACCTGGTGAGACTCGGACTAGTAACGCCTCGGGACCGGGGGTCAAAGGTCAAAGGTTATTAGTGGAGGGTCAACAGTGACGGGCAGCTAAAAAAAAAAGTCCTGTGAAAGTAACGAGGAAGGCATCACAACTCCTCGAGGTGGGGGGTGGGGGAGCTGGGGGTGGGGTTGGGGGTTGGGTGGGGGTTGGGGTGGGTGGAGGAGGGGGCGGTGGTGCGTTCACAAGCCCTGCTTGGCCAGCGAGGCGGAGACCTGGTCAGCCAGGGTGGAGAGCTGCGGGGAGTCGTTCATGTTGATGCTGCCGGAGGACGACACGGTGCTGAGCTGCTGCGGGGAGTCGTCCAGGGAGACGATCTCGGCGCCGTGGTCGGTGCGAGCCCGGGCCGCCTCGCGGAACATCAGCTTGTGGCTCTCAATCTGCGTCACATCACAGCGGGTCAGACGAGGTCACGACCTGTAACACTCTGTAACATCCTGTAAGACTCTGTAACATCCTGTTACATCCTGTAACAACCTGTAACATTCTGTAAGACTCTGTAACATCATATAAGACTCTGTAACACCATGTAACATCCTGTAACAGCCTGTAACAACTTGTAACATCTTGTAACATCCTGTAACATCCTGTAACAACTTGTAACATCATGTAACATCATGTAACATCTTGTAACATCCTGTAACAACTTGTAACATCATGTAACATCTTGCAACATCCTGTAAGAATCTGTAACACCCCGTAACAACCTGTAATATCCTGTAACAACTTGTAACATCCTGTAACAACCTGTAACATCATGTAACATCTTGTAACATCCTGTAACAACCTGTAACATCCTGTTACATCTTGTAACATACTGTAACAACCTGTAACATCATGTAACAACCTGTAACATTCTGTAAGACTCTGTAACATCATATAAGACTCTGTAACACCATGTAACATCCTGTAACAACCTGTAACAACTTGTAACATCATGTAACATCATGTAACATACTGTAACAACCTGTAACATCATGTAACAACCTGTAACATTCTGTAAGACTCTGTAACATCATATAAGACTCTGTAACACCATGTAACATCCTGTAACAACCTGTAACAACTTGTAACATCATGTAACATCATGTAACACCATGTAACAACCTGTAACAACTTGTAACATCATGTAACATCATGTAACATCATGTAACATCTTGTAACATCCTGTAACAACCTGTAACATCATGTAACATCATGTGACATCCTGTTACAACCTGTAACATCCTGTAACACTCTGTAACATCCTGTTACACAGTAAGACTCTGTAACATCCTGTAACACCCGGTTATATTCTGGGTGTGTCTGTACTGCGGTCAGCTGGTACTTACGGGAGTCCTCGATCTTTATGAGGGGGTTGGTCAGGATGGGTGATGGGGGGGCGGAGGGTGACTGAGGGGGGGTGACGGTGGGGGAGGGGATGGAGGGGCTTTCTGAGGTGCTGCCCTCGGCTTCCGGCCCCTTGTCCCTCTGAGGGAGGGGGGTGGTGGAGGGGGGGGGGGGGCATGCAAACAGAAAGACATGTGATGGTTCAACAGAAAGAAACAGGAAATAATAAAAACATGAAAAAACAACAAAAATAAAACGTGAAAATGGCAAAATGGGAAGATGGAAGCTCGAACAGAAGACGAGAAGCGAGGATTCTAACTCTCCTCCAGGTCTGATAACATCTGGACATTAGCCTCACCTCGGTGGGGGGCGGGGGGGGGGGTGTTCTTAAATAACTTTGCGTTGTTAGTTTGAGGTGTGACAAGAGTGAGACATAAAGAGGCGGTCTGGTAATCTGTCTCACCTTCCTCTGTCCACCTCCAGGGACGTGTCCGATGTTGTCTAGAGAGCCGATCTTAGACTGACCTTTGAACTCCACCTTCTCGTTCTTGATCTCAATGTTTCCGCCGCCTGAAGGAAAGAGACTCGTCACCAACAGGAGAGGAGGTGAGAGACCGACCGGAGCTCAGGCGGACTGAGTGGACAGAAGACTCTGCTTCTGCACTCAGGAACCGTCCTCCTCCTCCTCCTCCTTCGCTCCGATGCCGCGGGTTTAAAAAAAAAACAATCCGTTCGGGTCGGTTGACAAGACGACGCCACGGAGTGACTCGTTACCTACCTGGCTTGTAACGGAGGTTGGATTTCGATCCGCACTTTGAAGTCACGTTGCTCAGGTCGATCTTTTTGTGCACGATTTGGATCTGGCGGGACAAAAAAGACAAACCAGACGAAATCAGACGGACCGGACGACCAGACGAATCGGCAGGAAACGTCTTGACGTCACGGAGGAGCTGTGAGTCTCTTCACACATGAACTGAACACCAGAGGAAGTTAGATGTTACTGAGTCCCCGTGGACCACGGGTAGAACGCCCCCCCCCCCCCCCCCCCCCACCGTGGACCACGGACAGATCGTTCTGCCCGTGAACACGGGCAGAACGATCTGTCCGTGGTCCACGGTGGGGGGGGGGGGGGGGGGGGGGGGGGGAGTCGTTCTGCATCACAATGTGAGATCACAGCAGCTCGTTTTGAGGTCGTTTGTCCAGGAAGCACAAAGCGTTCAGTTGGAGTCCAGAGCTCGAGGACGGACGTTGTTTGTTAGAGAAAGTCCTTCAGTCATCCACTTCACCACCGGGGGGGGGGCGCCGTCACATTCTGGCTGGGGGACTGACACTCATGCAGGCGGGTTCAGGGGCCAAGATCACAGTCAAACCCACAGAACAAGATCCGGGCCGGATCAGGCGGGACCGTGCAGGTTAGCGCTACGCTAGTTTCCACTAGTCACACAGATCAGCCATAACATTAAGACCGGCTCGTATTGAGTCGACGACTGACGGCGTGTTCTGGTTTCCAGCAGCTCGTTGGAGTCCTGCAAGCTCCGACGTAGAACCTCCATGAATCTGACCGGTTTGTCCTGCACATCCCACTGACTGGACTAGATCACACTGGACTGGACTAGATCACACTGAACTGGACTGGATCACATGGGACTGGATTACACTGGACTGGACTGGATCACACTGGACTGGACTAGATCACACTGAACTGGACTGGATCACACGGGACTGGATTACACTGGAGTGGACTGTATCACACTGGACTGGACTGGACCTCACTGGACTTGATTGGACGTCACTGGACTGAACTAGATCACACTGGACTGGAGTGGATCACACTGGACTGGACTAGATCACCCTGGACTGGACTGGATCACACTGGACTGGACTGGATCACACTGGACTGGACTAGATCACACTGGACTGGACTAGATCACACTGGACTGGAGTGGATCACACTGGACTGGACTTCCCTCCGTCACCTTCACATCTTCAGCAACTGACCACTGCGACCAGGAGCACCGAACATCTGCAGAGTTTGTGACGTTCTGATCCAGACGATGTTCTGTCTGATTTAAAGCCCACTGACGGGAGCAGAGGTTCTACCAGAGCAGAGGTTCTATCAGAGCAGAGGTTCTACCAGAGCAGAGGTTCTACCAGAGCAGAGGTTATATCAGAACAGAGGTTCTACCAGAGCAGAGGTTCTACCAGAGCAGAGGTTCTATCAGAGCAGAGGTTCTACCAGAGCAGAGATTCTACTAGAGCAGAGGTTCTACCAGAGCAGAGGTTCTATCAGAGCAGAGGTTCTACCAGAGCAGAGGTTCTACCAGAGCAGAGGTTCTATCAGAGCAGAGGTTCTACCAGAGCAGAGGTTCTACCAGAGCAGAGGTTCTATCAGAGCAGAGGTTCTACCAGAGCAGAGATTCTACTAGAGCAGAGGTTCTACCAGAGCAGAGGTTCTACCAGAGCAGAGGTTCTATCAGAGCAGAGGTTCTACCAGAGCAGAGGTTCTACCAGAGAAGAGGTTCTACCAGAGCAGAGGTTCTATCAGAGCAGAGGCTCTACCAGAGCAGAGGTTCTATCAGAGCAGAGGTTCTATCAGAGCAGAGATTCTACTAGAGCAGAGAACCAGTGTCAGTAGTCATATTGTTATGGCTGATCGGCCTGTGAGTTGCTAAAAACTGTTAATCAGAGGTGTTACGAGGTTTTTTTGGGGGGGGGGCGGAGGGACTGGACAGACGGGGTCGTGCACTCTGGCCTGGTCCGGCGGCGGGACGCCCCCTGTCTACTCACGTTGCCTCCACCTGGGACATGTTTTATATTGTCTCTGGAGCCGCAGCGCGACTGAACGTTGGTCACGTCCAACTTCTGATCAAGAATCTGAACCTGGAACACGAACATGTGGGAAAACTGTTATCCTGAGGAGGAGGAGGCGGTGGTGGTGGTGGTGGTGGTGGTGGTGGGGGGGGGGGGGCTGAGGAGACGAGTCGGGGGTAGGGGGGTGGGGGGGCAGAGAAGGTCGGTTTCTCTTCACTGTGCATTAGTGTGAAGAGTCTCGTCGTGTTTGTTCCACGAGGACAGAGCGACGGTGGCCTGGACACCGATTTCAGGCGCCCCCGGTCCCGGAGACGGTGTCTCACCTTGCCTCCCCCAGGAGTGTGTTTGAGGTTGTCTTTGAGCCGCAGCGAGCCTGGACGTTAGTCAAGTCCAGCTTCTTGTCCAGGATCTGGACCTGGAATGTGAACGGAGGGAAAAGTTCCAGTGAAAAGCTGGATTATTTCAAACTGAGGAAGAGGAAGAGGAAGAGTAAGAGGAAGAGGAAGAGGAAGAGGAAGAGGAAGAGGAAGAGGAAGAGGAAGAGGAAGAGGAAGAGGAAGAGGAAGAGAGTTTCAGCCCAAACGGAAGAAACTAAATATTAGAAGGGACCAAAAACTTACTGAAGCGTTAAAGCTGTCACCAGTAACTTCGCCCTGCGGCGTTTCCCCAAAGTCCGAATTTGTTTCTCGCTTTAAACTTTTAAAAACTCTCAGATCAGAAAGTAAATCAAAAATCTCAAACGCTCCTAGAGAACAGAGGCTCGAATGACTAAAAGAAGAAAAAAGAAAAGGAAACAAGGAATAAAATCCATATACTGTCAGGGGGAGTTTTTAAAAAATGCCCAGAATGCAACAGCAGCAGGAGGCGATTTAAAAATATTTCACAGTATTTTTGCACCGGAACGAGTCGTTTCCAATAATAATTGTTTGTTTTTTGTTAAAAATTATATGTTATTGCATCACTGTTCCACCAATCGCTGAACTGAAATCAACGACTGAAACTTTAAACTCCGAACACATAGGACTGTTTTATTTGTGTGTTTTTTTTAAAGGGTGATAAAAGAAACAATAATACAGAGAAAGAAAAAGAAGAGCTTTTCTGCTGAGGCAGCAGAAAACGTTACGGATGACAGCTTTGACACATCACATGCAGTTTGAATTGATCTTGAGTGCAGGAGAGCTGATAGTGATTCTATATATATATATGCACTGATCAATGACTTTAATCTTCAACCGTTTGGTTTTTAGTTACCAAAGCTGGTTCAGGTGATCATAACTGCAGAGATACTCAAGAGTCTGTGTTGAGTTCATCCCTCAGTGACTCACATTGCCGCCACCGGGGGAATGTTTCAAATTGCCTTTGGAGCCACACTTAGACTGGACTTTACTATAGTCCAGCTTCTGACCAAGGATTTGGACCTGGAAGAACGGAAACGTCAACGGTTCAGATGGAGAAGGACGACTGGAGTCTAACACAAAGGACGTGCATGCAGGAGGAGGGAGGAGGAGGAGGAGGAGGAGGAGGAGGAGGTGGAGGAGGAGGAGGTGGAGGAAGAAGAGGAGGAGGAGGTGGAGGAGGAGTGAGGAAGATGAGGAGGAGTGAGAAAGAGGAAGAGGAGGAGGAGGAGGAGGAGGAGGAAGAGGAGGAGGAGGGAGGAGGGAGGAAGAGGAGGAGGGAGGAGGAGGAGGGAGGAAGAGGAGGGAGGAGGAGGAGGAGGAGGGAGGAGGAGTGAGGAGGAGGGAGGAGGAGGAGGAAGAGGAGGAGGGAGGAGGAGGAGGAAGAGGAGGGAGGAGGAGTGAGGAGGAGGGAGGAGGGAAGAGGAGGAGGAAGAGGAGGGAGGAGGAGTGAGGAGGAGGAGGAGGAGGAGTGAGGAGGAGGAGGAGGAGGGAGGAGGAAGAGGAGGAGGAGGAGGAGGAGGAGGGAGGAGGAGGAGGAGGAGGAGGAGGAGGGAGGAGGAGTGAGGAGGAAGAGGAGGAGGGAGGAGGAGTGAGGAGGAAGAGGAGGAGAAGGAAGAGGAGGAGGAGGAAGAGGACGAGGAGGAGTGAGGAGGAGGAGGAGTGAGGAAGAGGAGGAGTGAGGAGGAGGAAGAGTGAGGAGGAAGAGGGGGAGGAGTGAGGAGTGAGGAGGAAGAGGAGGAGGAGTGAGGAAGAGGAGGAAGAGGAGGAAGAGGAGTGAGGAAGCTGTTTTCTGGTCAGAAGTGTGACGATGCGTCTCGTCGTCCATAACTAAAATGGTTCCTCTCGTTTCAATCATGCAGTTTGTGTGACGGCAGCCGAGAGTAATGAGACCAAAGACTCTGCCCGCCAAAATAAGAGCTGGGGGACAACGAGACGCACACTCAGGTAAAACACAGCCCAGCAGGAGTCCACCTGCAGGGACAGTGGACTCGCTAACTCCGCCCATCAACAAGTCATGCTTTGCAGTTCTCACTTTTGTCTTTTCTTGTCCCGCCTTGACTCGTAACCACGTGTCTTGTTTTCTTGGCTCTGTCTTGCCCGATCCCGTCTTGTCCTGTCTCGTCCCGTCTTGTCCTGTCTCCTCCCATCTTTTCCTGTCTCCTGCCGTCTTGTCCTGTCTCCTCTCATCTTGTCCTGTCTCGTCCCGTCTTGTCCTGTCTCATCCCGTCTTGTCCTGTCTCCTCCCGTCTTGTCCTGTCTCCTCTTGTCTTGTCCTGTCTATTCCCATCTTGTCCTGTCTCCTCACATCTTGCCCTGTTTCCTCTCGTCTTGTCCTGTCTCCTCCCGTCTTGTCTGTCTCCTGTCATCTTGTCCTGTCTCCTCTCATCTTGTCCTGTCTCCTCCCGTCTTGTCCTGTCTCCTCTCGTCTTGTCCTGTCTCCTCCCGTCTTGTCCTGTCTCCTCTCGTCTTGTCCTGTCTCCTCTCGTCTTGTCCTGTCTCGTCCCGTCTTGTCCTGTCTCCTCCCGTCTTGTCCTGTCTTCTCTCGTCTTGTCCTGTCTCGTCCCGTCTCGTCCCGTCTTGTCCTGTCTCCTCCCATCTTTTCCTGTCTCCTCCCGTCTTGTCCTGTCTTCTCTCGTCTTGTCCTGTCTCGTCCTGTCTTGTCCTGTCTTGTCCCGTCTTGTCCTGTCTCCTTCCGTCTTGTCCTGTCTCCTCTTGTCTTGTCCTGTCTATTCCCATCTTGTCCTGTCTCCTCTCGTCTTGTCCTGTCTCCTCCCGTCTTGTCTGTCTCCTTTCATCTTGTCCTGTCTCCTCTCGTCTTGTCCTGTCTCCTCCCGTCTTGCCCTGTCTCCTCTCGTCTTGTCCTGTCTCCTCTCGTCTTGTCCTGTCTCCTCTCATCTTTTTCTGTCTCCTCCTGTCTTGTCCTGTCTCTTCTCGTCTTGTCCCATCTCCTCCCGTCTTTTCCTATCTCCTCCCATCTTGTCCGGTCTCCTCCCGTCTTGTCCTGTCTCCTCCCATCTTGTCCTATCACCTCCCTTCTTCTCCTGTCTCCTCCCGTCTTGTCCTATCACCTCCCGTCTTGTCCTGTCTCCTCCCGTCTTGTCCTATCACCTCCCATCATGTCTCGTTCTGTTCCACTTTTAGAAACTTGTCTTCACTGCTTTTATCTCTCTTTTTTTTCCTTGCCGTCTCGTCAAGTCTTATCCAAACCTACCCCCCCCCAGGGAGAAACCACCTTACCTTCCCGCCCCCCGGCTGGTGCTTGATGTTGTCTGTGGAGCCGATCTTGGATCTGACGTGCTTCAGGTCGGGCAACGGCGCGGCGGCGGCCAGCGGCGCCGGCGGGCGGCTCTTCAGCGAGCCGGGGGATTTGGGCGTGGAGCGAACCACCGCCACCTTCTTCACCTTGTTGGCCTCGGCGGCGGCCTTGGCCGCCTGCGCCTGGCTGGAGGGGGACTTGGGGGTCCCGGGGCTGCTCTGTCCACTCTTGGCATCTTCGAATCAGAGAAGCGACACGTCAGGACCCGGGGGGGGGGAGGGGGGGGGGATACGAGGACTCTGCGGGAGCTGCGCTGCTAAAAGCGGACCAAGTCTGACCCGGGACAGACCGGGTCAGACTGTGGCGAGGAGGAAGAGGGAGGAAGAGGGAGGAAGAGGGAGGAAGAGGGAGGAAGAGGGAGGGAGAGGGAGGAAGAGGGAGGAAGAGGGAGGAAGAGGGAGGGAGAGGGAGGAAGAGGGAGGAAGAGGGCGGCGGTCTGTACCTGATGCGGTTCTGGCGGACGGCTTGGCTCCGGCGGTCTGTGGCTTCGCCCCGCCGGCGCTCTGGAGGAACGAAACAGACGGAGACAAAAAAAAAAAGTGAAGTTTCACGTGCGAAACGAGCTGAACGTCGGAGACGAGGCGACTCCGACTGAACGACGGCGCCACTTAATGGCGACGGGTGTCATGAATTCTCATTCATGATGCTCCGCTGGCAACAAACCAGGAGGTTACCCTACCTGTTTGTTGTTGCAGTACCAGTTTAGACCACATGGTGGCGTATTGAGCAACTCAATGAGAAACTGGAGGAATAGTTCCAGATATCTATCTATCTATCTATCTATCTATCTATCTATCTATCTATCTATCTATCTATCTATCTATCTATCCATCTCTCCATCCATCCATCTATCTATCTATCTATCTATCTATCTATCTATCTATCTATCTATCTATCTATCTATCTATCTATCTATCTATCTATCCATCTCTCCATCCATCCATCCATCCATCCATCTATCTATCTATCTATCTATCTATCTATCTATCTATCTATCTATCTATCTAGCTATCTATCTATCTATCTATCTATCTATCTATCTATCTATCTATCTATTTGACCTTTAAAAGAAGCTAAAGCGCCTCGATGCTGCCACCCAGTGGACAATGCAGGAACAAAGCTGAACTGCAGCACTAACCAGTAATACCACTTAATAAACCGCTAGTAACTGTAATAAATCATTCTGTCAACATACTGTACGTCGTATTTTATTTAACTTTTTTCACTTATTGTTGCTCTTTTCAAGCAGATTCGCTCTAAATATTAAAAACAAAAAGTGCTGAGTCGGGAGAATGCTTCTGAAATCTGCAGATTTTACACATCGGGAGGTTTTCAGGTGAGTGTGTTCAGCGTTAGGGGGGCACACATGCACAAGCGAGGGGTGGGGGTGGTGGTGGGTGGGTGGGGTCATCCACAGCTGTACTCACGCCGCCGGCCGGCCGGTTCCCGGCACCGCTGCCGGTTTTTACCGGGATGGAGCTGTGGCCGTTTCGGGGGAACTGCTGAGTTTTGGCGGACGGTCGTTTAAGGGAGGAGGTCGGTGTGGCGGCGGACTGAGTCTTTTTTTTTTTTTTTTTTAAACATGAAGGGGAAGAATGGATGAAAAAGAAAACAAAGTTCTGATGATAGCCAAAACAAAAAGAGGGATGAAAACAGGAAATGAAGTGATGGACGAGGCGTTTCAGGGTCATTCTGGTTGATTGCAGCTCGTTTCCGTCAGTTTAAACCGAATCCAACAAAACTGCTGAATCGGGGGAAAAAATCACACGAGGGACAAATGGAGCAGACGTGAGATTCTCTCCATCCTGAGACGGGAGAAGCTCCGTCTTGTTTGTTGTTGTTTTGCTCAACCAGAATCATCCGTGATAGGAAGACGAGACGAGACGAGAGACGCTCGGCTCACGCACCTTGTCTCCGTTGTCCAGCTTCGCTTGAGCTGCAGAAAGAAACAGAAAGAAAAGCTCAGTTGGACGTTTCTTCTTTTGTTCCCGGTGCAGAGAAACAAGCTCAGAAAATTTGGGGGTTTTATTGTTTGTTTTGTGTCGTTTTGTTGTTGTTTTGCTTTTTGTTTTTTTGTTGTTGTTGGGTTTTTTTGCCTACCTGCTAATTTACACTCTTGCTAGAAAATGATGTTAATGTCTAGATAGAGCTGCCCAGGCTGGTTTAATCTAGAAAATCATGTCACTGTCTAGATAGAGCTGCTCAGGCTGGTTTAATCTAGAAAATCATGTTGCTGTCTAGATAGAGCTGCCCGGGCTGGTTTATTCTAGAAAATCATGTTACTGTCTAGATAGAGCTGCCCGGGCTGGTTTAATCTAGAAAATCATGTTGCTGTCTAGATAGAGCTGCTCGGGCTGGTTTAATCTAGAAAATCATGTTACTGTCTAGATAGAGCTGCTCGGGCTGGTTTAATCTAGAAAATCATGTTACTGTCTAGATAGAGCTGCTCAGGCTGGTTTAATCTAGAAAATCACGTTACTGTCTAGATAGAGCTGCTCAGGCTGGTTTAATCTAGAAAATCATGTTACTGTCTAGATAGAGCTGCTCAGGCTGGATTAATCTAGAAAATCATGTTACTGTCTAGATAGAGCTGCTCAGGCTGGTTTAATCTCATAACAGTTGAAAACTATTTGGATCAGAAACAAACAAACAGAAAAACAGGTGAAACGTCGGGGATGCAGCATGCGACGTGACACGTTATGTCACATTACGTAACGTAAGACACACCAAGTGAAAACCAAAGAGGAGAGGGCTGCATGACCTGCAGAGTGGGAGACGGGGAGATGAAAGAAAAAGATAGTATGAGGAGGAGGATGAGGATGAGGATGAGGATGAGGATGAGGAAGACGAGTGCTGCATCACAAAGCGAAGCCGCGTCATAAACCAAAGTAGTTGCAGGAGGAAACTGAAGCTCTGGACGGGACGAGGAGGAGACAGACCTTTGGAAACAGCCACCGGGACCAGAGACTTTCTTTGTTGGGGGATTTTGTGGAGTGGCACCCCCCCTCCATCACCCTGCAGAGCCCCCCCTCCACCACCCTGCAGAGCCCCCCCCCCACCACCCTGGAACGCCCCCCCGCCGCCGCCCTCTGAGTCATTAGGGATGTCGGGCTGTGAGAAGGCGACTGTGTGTGAGTCTCGGTCAGCCGCTGGGAGTTCACTTAAAAAGCCCTCGGTCCACTGAGGGGGGGGCCCCGGGGGGCTCTGCGCTACCTGACAGTGAGGGGGGGGCCCCGGGGGGCTCTGCGCCACCTGACAGTGAGGGGGGGGCTCCGACAGGCTCTGCGCTCGGGGGCCACGTTGAGGTTCTGAGCTTGTGTTTCCGCTGGTTTCAGCGTCACTGCAGGACTTTACGGCCGTTCGCCTCTCGCCCACCCCCCCTCCGACCCCCCCGCCGACCCCCCCGCGTCTCTCCCCGATAGCCGTCAGGTCCTCCAGGGCAGCGCTGCGGATCAGAGACGCCCCCGACAGGGAGCTGCTCTCACTGGGGCTCTCCGAGGCGTCCCGGCTGATCGCCCGCCCGGTCCGCTCAGGGCTCCCCCTGCTGGCCGAGGCTTCCTGCCCCCCGTCTGCCCCGCGGCCCCCGTCTTCCCAGCCGCCCCCGTCCTCAGAGGACAACGCGGACTGTCCCACCGCCGGGTCCACCGGGTCCAGGGACCAGGACGCTCCAGGACTGAGCCCCACGGCTTCGTTTGGAAAATTAGATTAATGGAGATTCATAGACGTCGTTTCCACCCTCATTGAAAGAAATGACACTGATAAACGAGTGGAGATGAGATGACATGGAGGTGAAGAGAGGGAGGGAGAGAGAGAGAGAGAGAGAGCTACCAAAGGTGCAGAAAGAAAGCATCAGTTGAACAGGAAATGGAGAGAAAAGCGTGACGGAGGAGTGACGAGACATTCTGAAACACACCGAACCAAACGACACGTCGTCTTCATCAACGACACACCGACTGAAAAAACGGATTCAAAACACCAAACACCAGTAATGAGCTGCTGCTGAGTTTACATTTATTCCTCTTATAAAACTTTAAATCACATGAAAAGTTACTTTTATCAAAGTTTCCTCTCTTCTTACAGGACTAGAAAATTAACTTGATTTCATTTTTAACTCTTAGTTTATTGATGCATTTAAAAAAATTAAGAAATACAATTCAAAACATAAATATTATTCAAACATTAATAATGATAATGTATTATAATAATAATCTAACTAAAATACTAATTCAAAGTAAAAACATTTTTTAATTAAAAAGAAATAAAATTGAAAAAAACATTGTACAAAAAATATCTTACTATAAAAAGAGAAATATAAGAAAACCTGGGCAAATAAAAGTTAAAAAAAATATTGTTTAAGTATCTATTAAATAATATTTTTTTAAACAACAGAGGCTCACATGAGAAATTTACTTACAAATATTAAACAATTAAAAAAAATATTTATTTTTTTTCAGTCTCGTCGTCTCTAGAGGAATAAATATTCACTCGGATGCTTTGTGGAGAAAATCAGACGGTGCAGAGCATCGACAGCAGCTCTGGACATTTTAACATTTAATTTCATGCAGTGTTTTCGTCAATAAATACAAGAAACGGATCAATTGAGTAAAGTTTGTTACCCGTTGGAGCTCCTGCTGCTGAGCGACGAGCCGGACGACAGAAAACACACATGAGAAGACAGAAAACACACACATGAGAAAGGAAGTAAAACATGATAACAAGAGCAACAACACCTGTAAATGCGCGATTTTAACAACAACATTGAAACAAAGGGAAAATAAGCGTCATTTCACAAGCACAAGCAGCTGTGGAGGCAAATTTATATCAGTTTCATGTAATAATTTTCATTATCACAACATGTTATAAAAACAATGACTTGCTGGCTTCATGTCAGTAATAAATGTTCTGACATTTTAACTCCGGATCTGGTTTTATAGTCATAATATCTTCGTTAAATAATTTTTAAATCAGATCTAAATTCATAAACATCAAATTATTATTTAACAAATAAAATTTATATGTATTGTTGTTTTTTTTACCTCAATATGTTTTTTTAAAAAATTATTTTAACAGTGAAAATGATCCATTATTTACTTATTTTTCATTTTTTACTGACGACTTGAAACGTAGAATCTCATATTTAAACGTGAATATTGAAGAAAAATTCCAGCCTGGTTATTCAGCTTTCGCTGAAAACGATGACATCATCACCCCACCTCTCCACCTATAACCTCCCTCTCCCGTAACGTTGCTTAGCAACGACATGTAGCGGCAGACGCTGCTGATGCTCGTCGTTTTAATACGGCCACATGGTGGATTTCTACATTTCTCCATTTTATTTCATGCTTTGATTTTATTTAATTGTTTTCGTTGTACATCTGCGGCAGCGCCACAGCGCCACCTATGGGCCTGGCATATCTACTACATCACGCCGATGTATGGGGAGAAAATAATAATTTTGTCTTGTGCGGACGGGGATGGAGTGATCGACTCTGGAGCGTTTCATGTTAGCGAGCGGCTGCAGGTTACAGGAAGCGGCTGCAAAAATAATCAAATCTGCAAGAAAACGCCAAACTCACACCTGAAATCTAAAAAATAAATAAATAAATAAATTCACTGCAAAACCAAATATTAGCAGAAAAACACAAGCCGCGGCATGCTAACTGCTAACGAAGGTGAGGCGCAGCAACTCTGGAAGAAAAAAAAAAAAAAAAACAAATGAAGGAGAAATAAATGGATAATTAGCTCAAACATGCTAACTGAGGCTAGCAGGCCCGCCCAGCCGCCCAGCAGGGAAACAACTGCAGGAGAAAGCAGAAGAGTTGAGTGCCGAGGCCAAAAGGCGGGAAGAAGCGGGCAGTTAGCCGCAGCATGCTAACTGCGCGGTGCAGGCGGGCGTACCGGGCGGCACCTCGTCGTCGCGGCGTCCGCCCTCCGCCGCAGCAGCGTTCACCTCCATTTGTCCGTCGCTCTCTAGAAAGCAGAGGGTGAAGCGGGTTGGGGAGTGAAAATGAACCCGGACCGAGACGTGACGGAGAATCTGAAGGTTAAAACTCCGTCGGGAACTCAAACACCATCATCATCATCATCATCGGTATGACGATGATGTTCTGAGATTGTCAAGTAAATGACTGGACTCTCGGTATTATGAGAGGAAATATCTTGTAAGATGAAGAAGTGGGAACTGTGATTCTGACCACGTGAAGAGATCTGAGGAACCTGAAACCTCTGGAGGCGACTGCCCCGCCCATCCTCAGTCCGTTTCCTGCTCCACATCTCAAACTAAACTCTAAATTCGAAACTCGAAACTCTAACTCAAAACTCTAATTTAAAACTCGAAACTCTAACTCGAAACACTAATTTAAAACTCTAACTCAAAACTCAAAATTCTAACTCTAAACTCGAACCTCTAAAGTCTATTTTCTGAATTCTAAACTCTTAACTCCAACTCTACTCTCTAAACTCTATCTCTAAAATCAAACTCTAAACTCTAACTTTACTCTCTAAACTCTATCTCTAAAATCAAACTCTAAACTCTAACTCTACTCTCTAAACTCTATCTCTAAAATCAAACTCTAACTCTACTCTAAACTCTATCTCTAAAATCAAACTCTAAACTCTAACTTTACTCTCTAAACTCTATCTCTAAAATCAAACTCTAAACTCTAACTCTACTCTCTAAACTCTATCTCTAAAATCAAACTCTAACTCTACTCTAAACTCTATCTCTAAAATCAAACTCTTAACTCTAACTCTACTCTAAACTCTATATCTATAATCAAACTCTGAACTCTAACTCTACTCTCTAAACTCTATCTCTAAACTCAAACTCTAACTCTACTCTAAACTCTATCTCTAATATCAAACTCTAAACTCTAACTCTACTCTCTAAACTCTATATCTAAATTCAAACTCTAAAC
This sequence comes from Blennius ocellaris, assembly GCF_963422515.1. NCBI lineage: Eukaryota > Metazoa > Chordata > Actinopteri > Blenniiformes > Blenniidae > Blennius > Blennius ocellaris. The sequence continues at coordinate 2,303,037 of NC_137670.1, forward strand.
TCTAACTCTACTCTCTAAACTCTATCTCTAAAATCAAACTCTAAGTCTACCCTCTAAACTCTATATCTAAAATCAAACTCTAACTCTACTCTAAACTCTATCTCTAAAATCAAACTCTACTCTCAAACCTCTAACTCTAAATTCTAGCCTCTACACACACTGACTCTACATACTCACTGTGTGTCAGAGTGCTGAGGTTGGCGTTTGAGCGCCGCCGCCTCCTGCTGGTGACGTGTTGCATGATGGGAAGGGGGAACGGGGAGAACGACTGCACTAGTGAGGGCTGAAGGCTGGGGAACGCTAGGCTACGGACTAGTTGGGCAAACGGTTGATCGGGATAAAAAAGAAAAAAAAGAAAAGAGACCTGAAACTGATGGAGAGGCGAGTGTGTGTGTGTGTGTGTGTGTGTGTGTGTGTGTGTGTGTGTGTGTGTGTGTGTGTGTGTGTGTGTGTGTGTGTGTGTGTGTGTGTGTGTGTGTGTGTGTGTGTGTGTGTGAGGAAGGAACTGTACATATCAGTATTTTCACTATTGTCTTTTTTTCCCCCCAGACAAAAAGTGTGCAGGTGAAACCCTGGGTTTTTTGTCCCTGCACATGGACTGACAGGTTCACTCCTGTAAGGCTGTGTATTACAGCCTGTGTAAGGCTGTAGTAAGGCTGTGTATTACAGCCTTGCTGTCTCTACTTATAACGTCACTGGAGCTGCACTGGACCCTGCCAGACAAAAGAGCCTGCAAACCCAGACTGAGAGTAAAAAAAAAAAAAAATCAGATCTACACACACACACACACACACACACACACACACACACACACACACACACACACACACACACACACACACACACTTTTAAGCAGCAAATACAAATCTGTTTATTCTAAAGCAGATTTTCATTTTAGGATCAATATTTGTGGACATACAAATTTAAGTCAGGCCACACAAATCCTATTACACACACACACACACACACACACACACACACACACACACACACACACACACACACACACATGCACACACACTCTGCGGTGCAGTGACGACGACACTGCGCCGGTTCTGGGTCTGACCCAGATGGCGGGTTAGCAATCCCCCGCGCAGCGTGGGTCAGGCGCTCGCTCAGGCCCAGTGGACCGTTGCCTCGTGTCGATTACGTAAAGGCAGATTAAAACGAGGCGCAGCTGGAAGTTGCGAGAGCCGGCCTCTCGAACAACTCCCAGGAAACGAGACTGAAATTCACACGGTGACGATTTCAGCCATTAAGGACGAGCGACGTTTGGTCTGGTCCTGCAGGGAACTGACGAAACTCTGCAATATTTGTCCCTTTAAATAAAGAATTGCGGGTTGAAATGCAGGAACTGAAGGCGGCATCGTTTTCACACATCAGGTTATGACAGAGAGACACTCCAAATCCAAATCCCTCGGGTGTGACATGAAAACACAGAAACAGACATTTGGTCTACACGGTATTAAATAATAATCTTGGAGCTGCAGATAATAATAAACCAGCACCGAATAATATGAAATTATTATTGCATGCAGCTTGAAAGGCAGTGTGTATTTGTGGCGTCTGACCTTTCATCTTGGCGACGCCGTTCTCCTGGTGGTGCTGGTCGTTGATGGTCATGTTGGCTAAGGAGGAGTTCATGGTGTCTCCGGAGGTGTAGCTGTTGGAGGCGTTGTTCATGTAGTCCATTGCCAGTCGCAGGTCAGGCTGCAAAAACAAAAAAAAACCCAAAACAAACAAAAATAAATATTGACGAGGATCAGGCAACACGGGTAACTTGGGTCACCTCGACCTCGACCCCGACCCCGACCCCGATTCTGATTAATGTGCCGATGGGGCTTTCATGGACACCTTGTCGTCCGGCGTGCAGAACTCGTCCCCGAATGTAAACAGACACTGCGTCTGTGAAAACGCAGTTATTTATACTCGCTGACGTGGAGTCGGCGCTTCAGGTTACCGGACTAAAATAGTTCCTCCTGGCCATGTGCGCGCCGTCCTCGCTGCGTCAGGCTGCACTTCGTAAACACCGGCCCACCCGATAACGGCGCCCAGCCGGTGCGTTTGATTTTTCGCCGCCACGACAGCAGTCGAACACGCAAACACACGCGAGGACACGCCTCCAGAGCCACACCTTGACTCCGCCTCCCGGCTGAAGGATTGAGTGACGAAGCCGCAGACACAAAAGAAGAACATGCAAACGCCACACGGGAAGGCTGGAGTCAAACCGGGGTCTTCTCACTGTGAGCCCACCGACCAACCAACCAACCAACTGACTGAACGACCAACCGACTGACTGATCGAACGACCAACCAACCTGACAACCAACCAACTGTCCGACCAAACAAACGACCAACTGACAGAACAACCAACCAATTGACCAAACAACCAACCGATAGACCAACCAACCGAACAACCAACAAACTGACCAACCGACGCACCGCCCGAACGACCAACCAACCAACCAACCAACCGACAGACTTTCTACAAACTTCCTCCATGAATTGATCCACTGTGTGATTAAAGGTTGTTTTCTCTCAACAGATGTCTTTCAGTACTCGCAGGATTATCTTGTTTATTCAGTCGGCCTCTTCTTGGAACTCAGAGAAAGAGACTTGACCGAAGCTTCACCGCAAATTTCTGTCCATCGGTTTGAAGACCGATCGGCGCCGGTAAACCCCCTCACAGCGCCGACACGCTGCGAACGGCATCAAATCTCATAAAAAGAGGATTACATATCAGATCAAAGCCAAGCCGCTGGTTACATCAGCACTTCGGAGCGCTTAAGTCATAATCAGCCTCCGTCCAAACGGCTCGGTCCGCGGTCACTTTGTGGCCTTTGGCCTCGTCATTACTCCCTCTGGTTTCGTCGTTACTCCCCCTGACCTCACTGTTACTCCCTCTGACCTCGTCGTTACTCCCTCTGACCTCACTGTTACTCCCTCTGACCTCGTCGTTACTCACTCTGGTTTCGTCAGTACTCCCTGACCTCATCGTTACTCCCTCTGGCCTCGCTGTTACTCCCTCTGACTTCCTCATTGCTCCCTGTGACCTCGCCGTTACTCCCCCTGACCTCGCCGTTACTCCCCCTGACCTCGTCGTTACTCCCCCTGACCTCGTCGTCACTCCCTCTGACCTCGCCGTTACTCCCCCTGACCTCGTCGTCACTCCCTCTGACCTCGCCGTTACTCCCTCTGACCTCGCCGTTACTCCCTCTGACCTCGTCGTTACTCCCCCTGACCTCGCCGTTACTCCCTCTGACCTCGCCGTTACTCCCCCTGACCTCGTCGTCACTCCCTCTGACCTCGCCGTTACTCCCCCTGACCTCGCCGTTACTCCCTCTGACCTCGTCGTTACTCCCCCTGACCTCGCCGTTACTCCCTCTGACCTCGCCGTTACTCCCCCTGACCTCGTCGTTACTCCCTCTGACCTCGTCGTTACTCCCCCTGACCTCGTCGTTACTCCCTCTGACCTCGTCGTTACTCCCTCTGACCTCGTCATTACTTCTTCTGACCTCGTCATTACTCCCTCTGACCTCGTCATTACTTCTTCTGACCTCGTCATTACTCCCTCTGACCTCGTCATTACTCCCTCTGACCTCGTCATTACTTCTTCTGACCTCGTCATTACTCCCTCTGACCTCGTCATTACTCCCTCTGACCTCGTCATTACTTCTTCTGACCTCGTCATTACTCCCTCTGACCTCGTCATTATTCCCTCTGGTTTCATCGTTACTCCCCCTGACCTCGTCGTTACTCCTTCTGACCTCGTCGTTACTCCCTCTGACCTCGTCATTACTTCTTCTGACCTCCTCGTTACTCCCCCTGACCTCCTCGTTACTCCCTCTGACCTCCTCGTTACTCCCCCTGACCTCCTCGTTACTCCCTCTGACCTCGTCGTTACTCCCTCTGACCTCGTCGTTACTCCCCCTGGTGTCATCGTTACTCCCTCTGACCTCGTCGTTACTCCCCCTGGTGTCATCGTTACTCACTCTGACCTCGTCGTTACTCCCTCCTGCTTCATCGAGACGTTAACCTGAGAGGCGCAGTACCACACCATACCTGAAGAGGGCGTTTCAGGTATTTTATGCTCCAGAACTGATTTAAGATCCTGCACGCTCGCGCAAACACATTTCAATTTCAGTTTGAGTGTGTTTTACAGCTGATTTACTAAAAATAACACCAGGAGTGAAATCATGCAGAAATATTGTATTGATTTTTTTTTTCTTACAATGAAATGAATAAACTAAACTAAAGTCTTTATCTGGAGTCTGCATAGGTTTTCAAAAAGCACAACGGAAGTATGTTTCAGACTCAAATACAACCATTAGGTGTTTTTTTTATTATAACCACAACAACCACTAGAGGGCACTGGAGATACTACCTTCTGGACCAGTTTGAGTCTAGAAGTATTTCCTTGTGACCTCCGTTCTGTTTTGTTGAATTCTCTTTTTCTCCATGTCTCTGTGTGTGCAGGTCTTCCTCTCCTCTTTTCCCTCAGCCACAGGAAGTCCACCAGCGTTTTAACACTTTGTTTGACGTCAGCCGATGCACTTTGGTCTTTACAGCTGTTTCCATAGTTATTCCTGCTGTTGAACCTCCGCAGAGGAACGACGTGACCTTTCCTGCCACGTCTCTCCTGACCTGGACGGTTTAAACAGAAGTGTTTATTCCACCGCGCCAGGTGGAAAAGTGTGGAGGTCGTAGTGGGTTTTAATGGTGTGGCTGATCCTCCCGCAGCACTATGGACAGACAGTGAGGGAAACGGCCACTAAATGTAGGTCCAGGATATTGTTGAAGAGTCCCAGAACGCTGGAACAAATAAATAAATGGCAGAGTGTGTGTCCTTTAGAAACTCCGATGAATGGTTGGATGAATGGAGGACTCTCACATAACGCCGCAGGACAAGCCTCCCATTGTAGCTTCACACATGACAGAGTCCAAACAACACGGAGCGAAGACAAACCCTCCAGAGACAAACCCTCCACAGAGACAAACTCTCCACAGAGCGAAGACAAACCTTCCACAGAGACAAACCCTCCACAGAGTGAAGACATACCTTCCACAGAGTGAAGACAAACCCTCCACAGAGACAAACCCTCCAAAGAGACAAACCTTTCACAGAGACAAACCTTCCACAGAACAAAGACAATCCCTCCACGGAAACAATCCCTCCACGAAGACAAACCTTCCAAAGAGACAAACCCTCCAGAGACAAACCCTCCACAGAGACAAACCTTCCAAAGAGACAAGCCCTCCACAGAGTGAAGACAAACCCTCCAAAGAGACAAACCCTCCACAGAGACAAACCTTCCAAAGAGACAAACCCTCCACAGAGACAAACCTTCCAAAGAGACAAACCTTCTACAGAGACAAACCCTCCACAGAGACAAACCCTCCACAGAGACAAACCTTCCACAGAGACAAACCTTCCACAGAATGAAGACAATCCCTCCACGGAGACAATCCCTCCACAGAGACAATCCCTCCACAGAGCTGCAGCCGGAGAAGACCTGGACCCTGACAGTCCAGCAGCTCCGGGAGCTGAGCTGGAGGAGAGCAAACACTGCAGAGCTGATAAGAGCCGGATCCTCCAGCTGTAGATCCTCCAGCTCATCATCATGTGTAAACAAACACGTTGGTCTGAAACCTGGTCCTGCTGCCAGAGACTGGAGCCGCCGGGCGGAGGTCAGAGGTCAGAGGTCGTCAACACCTCAGCCTGGAGACCAGATCCCGTCTCTCAGTGTCTCTTCTACTGAACTCCAGTTTACCGGAGGAGGATGATTAACAGGTTGGTCACACGGAGGATCAACACACGTTGACAATAACTTCCAGCCACCGTGAAGCCGCTGACGTCCCGCCGTCCCTCACACTCGACCGGGGGGGCAGAACACCCCCACATTTCACCTTCTGCAGCGGGGCGACGTGACAGGAGTCTTTGTCGAGGGGGAAACAACTACCGCTGATGCAGCTCGTTCTTCACGGGGTCGTGTGAAAATGTCCTCTTGGCACCGCCGGTCGCTCTGCGAGGAACGCTCGGTCAACAGACGGATGTTTCACCGTCGATACCGTCAATCGTTGACCGAAGAAAATACAGCCGTAAATTACACTGTAAACTGCCGGGCTTCACTTTAACGTGTTTGAGAAATGGACAAATCGTCTGGTTTTCAATGTCTTACATCATAAGTCCGTCTATAGACTGTAGATGTCCAGCCGTCTGTCTTCTAGAGCAAGATACACCTTAGAGACGTCCACCGTCAGGAAGTAGATGATGGACAGGAAGTAGATGATGGTCAGGAGGTAGATGATGGTCAGGAAGTAGATGATGGTCAGGAGGTAGATGAAGGTCAGGAAGTAGATGAAGGTCAGGAAGTAGATAAAGGTCAGGAGGTAGATGATGGACAGGAAGTAGATGATGGTCAGGAGGTAGATGATGGACAGGAAGTAGATGATGGTCAGGAGGTAGATGATGGACAGGAAGTAGATGAAGGTCAGGAGGTAGATGATGGACAGGAAGTAGATGATGGTCAGGAGGTAGATGATGGACAGGAAGTAGATGATGGTCAGGAGGTAGATGATGGTCAGGAAGTAGATGATGGTCAGGAAGTAGATGAAGGTCAGGAAGTAGATGATGGTCGGGAAGTATTTAGAAGGAAGGAAAGAAGGAAGAAAGTAAGGAAGGATCGAAGGATGGTAGAAAGGAAGAACTGGATGGATTGGAGGGAGGAAGGAAGCAAGGATGGATGGATGGATGGATGGATGGATGGATGGATGGATGGATGGACGGCTCTAGACAATAGTTGTCATAAAAGATGTCAAACGGAGCATTTCAATAATCTGGTTCTCGATGTGATGAAAGGGAAGCAGTGAAGAGACGGAGGTCTGGAGCAGCTCGGCTAAAAGACGAGGATGCTGCTCTCATGCTCTACTGCCTCTGCCTCTCTGACCTACTTTCCCTCCTCTCTCTCTCTCTCTCTCTCTCACTCTCTCTCTCCACTCTACCTCTCCGTTCAGGCTGAAGGTGGAGCCTCATTTCCATTTTGCCGTCCGTCTGAGCACCGGAGGGAAACATCTTGTGTTTCTCCAGCCGGCCGGCCGGGAGGTCCGGTCCTCCAGCGTGGCCACGCCTCCTCCACACTTTATCCTCCTCACATCCGACATGAACGCAAACCTGTTTCACACCTGGTTCACATCTTCTCCCCCAAGCAGCCGAATGCATTGATATAAATATATATAAATATATGAATCCATAGGCGCAACTCAGCTTTTTCCATTGACACTAATGAAAACAAACCCAATAGTGCCGATCAGCTCTTTGATCCTGTTCAGGAGCTTCCAGGGAAGAGTGGCTCTCAAAGAGTGAGTTTTTTTTATTGATACAAGTTGTTTTTTTTATGTGGAAGTGGCTTCAGGGTGGGAATGTGGGGGAATTCCCAAATCCGTGACGAGGACGGTGACATTCCAATGCAGCTCAACTGGGAAATTCCTGCCAAAGAAAGTCTGGAACGGGAGATCAAAGGGGCGGCTCCCTCCGGAACACAGTGACTGGCTGCAGGAGGTCCTGATCAATATTAGACTGGAAAAAGATTCGATTCTCACTCACGAAGTCAAATTCTGTCTTAACTGAAACCTGGCAACCCTTTATGAAACACCTGTCCAACATCACCACCTCGATGACACCTTGGATATCATCTTTTTTTTTTTTTTCTGATACCAACCTGTATTGTAAAAAAAAAAAAGTGAAAACAGGAATAAAAAGATAAATAATAATTATTAATTAATGTATTAATAAATAAAATAAAATAAAATAAAATAAAATAAAATAAAATAAAATAAAATAAAATAAAATGAAATAAAATAAAATAAAATAAAATAAAATAAAATAAAATAAAATAAAATAAAATAAAATAAAATAACCACTACATGGATATTTATTGATAACTGTCTCATAGTTCCATGGATGGATGGATGGATGGGTGGATGGATGGATGGTGGATGGATGGATGGGTGGGTGGATGGCGGTATGCAGTCACCTTTTGGATGGCGGCCTGCCTCAGCCAATGGGCTGTCAGTGTTTGTTAAATGGAGCAGTGCAGTGGAGGCCGGTTTCATAACGCCGGGACTCGTTATTGAAGACGGGATGAAGTCAGCAGCCAAACTGAGAAGAGCCTTTGTTTGGTGACGGAGCAGCGTCTCCGAGGACGGAGCGACACCGCGCACAACTTCACACATTATTATGGTTTTAGAGGGGAAAAAAAAGCTTTATTTATCTCTATTTATATTTTCCCTCTTTTATTTCCTACTATTTTATACTTGCTGCACACCATAACCTTTAAAAATAATAATAATAATAATAATTATTATTATTATTATAATTATAAGAAGAAGAATAGTAATAACAATTTGATTATTTGTAATTGTTACGTCAAGAGGACCAGAAGCAATATCACAGTTTAACCTTTATAAAAAACCTTTCTGGGGGGTTTTTCTAATCTGCCAATCGATTTTTAAATTGATCCGTTGTGTGTAAAATGTCTCTCCAGGACTTCGAGGGTTAAAGGAAGCCAGCACCAGAATGTTAATGAGATAAAGTCTATTTGAAGGAATCTAATAAACCCCTGAAAGACAAACGCAGCCTTCTGTTAATCAAACTGCCTGTTTTAAAACGTGATCGTATAACTTTATTGAAAATATAAAGTATAAAGTGTTTCTTTTATAGACGTAAAAGAGGGAAAAAAAACTGCTGAATAAAAGCGACATGATGATGGAGAAAAGATGTGTTCCAGTTTGCCCCGGAACTGGGAATTTCCTCGTAGTTTTGTTTGTGGTTCCCACTTAGAAAGAAGGATGTGGGAAAGTGGGAATTCAGAAGGTTGATAGGCCCCGCCCCCTTTGGAATGGAACTCCACCTTTCAAAGTGTTGGGCTCGAAAAACTTGGAACTTTTCTGGAGAAATAAAATAGTTTGTTCCTGATGGAGGTCTGAGCCTCTGATGGAGGTCTGATGGAGGTCTGATGGAGGTCTGAGCCTCTGATGGAGGTCTGAGCCTCTGATAGAGATCTGATGGAGGTTTGAGCCTCTGATGGAGGTCTGATGGAGGTCTGATGGAGGTCTGAGCCTCTGATGGAGGTCTGAGCCTCTGATGGAGATCTGATGGAGGTTTGAGCCTCTGATGGAGGTCTGATGGAGGTTTGAGCCTCTGATGGAGGTCTGATGGAGCTCTGAGCCTCTGATGGAGGTGTGATGGAGGTCTGAACCAGTCTGATGGAGGTCTGATGGAGGTTTGAGCCTCTGATGGAGGTGTGATGGAGGTCTGAACCAGTCTGATGGAGGTCTGATGGAGGTTTGAGCCTCTGATCGAGGTCTGATGGAGGTCTGAACCAGTCTGATGGAGGTCTGATGGAGGTCTGAACCAGTCTGATGGAGATCTGATGGAGGTTTGAGCCTCTGATGGAGGTCTGATGGAGGTCTGAACCAGTCTGATGGAGGTCTGATGGAGGTTTGTTCTGCTTCCTTCAGTCTCTGCTTGTTTGTGTATTTTTCTACCAGTCAGTCGATGTTTCTATTCGAGGCCTTTAAACCCGATGTGAATCCATCTTTTCTTTCTGTGGAGGGGGAGGAGCTGGTGGGGGGGGGAGGGGGGGGGGGGGGGGGGGGCATACCAGCGCGTCTCTCCGGTAACGAGTCGTGTCAAGGCGCTGCACAAACTTGCACAAGGCCGCTCGAGTCCATCAGAACATCAACAGAACCTCCAACTGCACCCCCACCCCCACCCCCACCCCCACCCAAACACACACACACACACACACACACACACACACACACACACACACACACACACACACACACACACACACACACACACACGCCACTGTGAGCGGACAGGTGTGTCCGGTCCAGATGACCCGGACGGTACCGGGTCGTGTCGTCCTCCACGGGCAGGTTCTGCGCTCCCCGCGCCGGGGGCCCCGGTGACCCCGGAGGATTACCGAGCGGCACATATGTGTGAGATCAGCGGCTGCGTCGGCGCGTCCAGCGGATGATAAATGGGCTTGGCACTTTGCGCGCGGCGCCGCATCGCAGCGGCTCCACGAACCATTCCTCTGAATAATGGAAGAATATGAACAAGCACCGAAATCAGCGCAGCGGCTTTAGACGCACGATGTCACGTTACTGGGGGGGTGGGGGGTGTTTATGAGGCTTTAGATCGTTTAGGCCCGAAAGAAGCGAAAGATCCAGAACGACGGAGGGTTAGGGGGGGGGCGGGGGGGGAGGGGGGTGAGGGTTGTGTGCAGAAAAATAAACCACACAAACACTGCGCGCACGCACAAAGAAGAGACGCACCAAGTCGCTGGAAACGCAGCGCATTGTTGTTCTCCCGGGAGGCTCTAATAATGAGATTAAAGACATTGGCGGGGGATTAGTGCGGTTCGGGACGCGGAGGACCTGCTGCGGTCCGGAGGTGATGGAGACGCTTCTCCTCCAGGAATCCGCCTGAAAACACGTCAGCGCGGGAGGTGACGGGCGGAGATGGCCGTTTCGGGTGTTTATCTGGGATGGAGACGCACGCGCGGCGCACAATTGAGGCGCTATAGCGCGCGCACGGCCGCAGGCGGGTCAGAAAGACGCCCGTTTCCTCCGTCCGCAGGACATTTCTCCCCGTCGAGACGCGCCGAGGCCCAGCCTCCTCCACCTCATGCAAAAATCAAATATATATATATATATATATATCAAGTGACAAGACGAATGCCGATGGAAAGAACCGGGACGCGGCGCGCGGCGCGTTTTTCCCGGCTCTCCGCGCGGTGCCCCGGTGTTTTGCACCGGCGTGTGATCGGACACAATAACGGAGAAACGTCGGTGTTTTTCTTACCTGAGTGCAGAGAAGCGGCGTCGTCTCTTCAGCGGCAGCGGCTCACCGGGGCGCACACGGCTTCTGCTGCAGTGGAGGCGGGCGGCCGGAGCGGGGCGCTGCGGAGCGCGCGCGCGCGCGCACACACACACACACACACACACACACACACACACACACACACACACACACACACACACCGGGGGGGTAGGGAAGGCTCCTCCGCCAGGGAGCGCGCAACGGGGCCGGCCGAGGAGCGCGCGCCGCGGGTCCGGTTCTCCTGAGGTTGTAAACAAAGAGGCAAATACAGGAGACATTAAAAAAAAAAAAAAAAACATTTTCACTTTTCTCACACGTCAAATTTGCATTTAATTGTTTCGAGGTCAAACACCGAGGTGAAGCTCAGACACTCTTAAAGTGGCACCACTGGACGGAACGACACGTTTGTTCTGTGAACTTGAAAAGTTTTCCACTTCAGAAAGTTTTAATCTGTCGTTGGGAATCATTGAGGACTGGACTGGAGGCGGCAGGCCGACGCCTCGAGCCTCATTTACAAACACAAACACCACAAAAAAAAACAAAAAAACCCCACAATGTTTGCTTCAAATAAACATCTTTATATTGTCACTGCATTAGAACGACGAGTTACGCTACTACTCCACCAGGAGGCGCTGTGCTGAATTAACACTGCAGCCAAAGAAGAAAATAAAGTGACAGTGACAGCAATTTAAAATTTTTATTTACATTTAGATTTTTTTTTCTGGATTTTTTATTTTCTAGATAAAAAAAAAAAAAAACAATCTTTGAATTCGTTGTTTTGGTTCATTCGGGTCATAAAAGAGGAGAAAATAAAAACCCCAGATGAAGCAGAATGCCGGCGACAATCAGAGCGACAGTCGCTGATCAGAGGCACAAAGGTCGAGTGTTGAAACACGAAGCCTGCGGGGCTGAACACTGCTCCGTTGTGTCGTCACCCCCTCCTCACCCCCCCCCCCCCACCCTCTCACCCCCTCACCCTCTCCTCGCCATCGTCACACAGCAGGTGCCAACTTTTACACCAAGTCGAGAGAAACTGAGGAAAACAGCAGTGGAATTATTGACGCAGAGGCTGTTTGGGAAGGTCGAGGACGAGACAAGACTCTTTGTGTCCTCCATCTCTTTCTTCACCCCCCCCCCCCCTCCTCCCCTCCTCCACCCCCTCCCACCCTCCACCCTCCGTCTCTGTTTTGTTATTTTTTTTTGTGGGAAATCTGCCCGGAGCAGCAGCTGCCACGAGCCGTTTGGCTGAAGATGATTTGGGTTTTATCGCCCAGATCTCCGCCAACCCTTTAAATCCTCACGTGGCCCCAAAGATCCACTTCACTGACCGCGGGAAATTCCAGTTTTTTCCAGGGTGCCTGGACTCCCTGGAAATCCATTTCAACTGTGGCAATAAAGTTTTTTCCTGTGAGTTTCTATCCACATTGCTGCTGTCTCACCTGCCGCTGCCACTAGGGGGCATCGTACCGTCTGGAATTTAAATACCCGTTACCTTGATAGATGAAAGAGGAAGTTCACTGTCACAGCACTACTTTTTAAAAAAATTCCTTTTCTAACATTTTAAAGACGCCCCACGGAGCGAAACCCAGCATTTACAGCAGTAACCGTTTAATTTTAACCACGTCACGTTAGAAGAATGCAGAAAATCCATCGCTCATGATACGACTTCCAGAGAAATTCGATGTGATTTCATCTGGCGAGCGTTTGTGGCGGATTGATTTCACTGAAAAGACCTTCTGTTTGGTGGATTCTTCTCTCGTGGCGGATCGATTCCACATAAACACTTCGGCCGGCGCATGAAAACATCTTCCTCTGTGACGGGAATGTTTGTGTCCCTTTGAAGTAGAGTAGAAAGAGAAAAAGAAAAAGAACTCATTCTGGTAAAGTGTGTGTAAAACGCTTGTGGCAGCAGATCCACATTAAAGCCTCCATCACAACCGGAACATTCTGCAGTGCCTGACTCCATCTGCCTCCACCTGCCTCCATCTGCCTCCATCACTCTGGAGGAAATGTTGAGAAACGGGACTTTAAAACCACGAGGACAAGAGTCCAGAGGGAGACGCTGCAGTTCCGCAGCTCCTCCACTAGAGGGAGACGCTGCAGCATCAACTGTGAACCACAGGAGGTAAACAATGCAGTTCCACAGTTCACCACTAGAGGGAGACAATGCAGTTCCACAGTTCACCACTAGAGAGAGACGATGCAGTTCCACAGTTCACCACTAGAGGGAGACGCTGCAGCTCCACAGCCTGAGTTCTCCTTCATGCAGCGTCCTAAAAAAAAATAAAAAAAACAAAAAAAGACGAGAGAGGCAGAGATAAAGGGAGAGAAGTGAAAAGACAGACTTGAGGAGGAGTGTGTGGAGGTCTGAGTGGTGGTCTGGGTGGAGGTCTGGGTGGAGGTCTGAGTGTAGGCCGAGGGGCCTCAGTACCCCCTGGAGGGGTGAAGGGTGGAGGCTCCACTGCAGCACTGAGCCGGTCTGAACTCAGGACGTCCAGCAGTTCAGGGGTTAACATGAAGGATCAAACGTTCCCCGTCTCCCCTCAATGGTCTCACCCGCTGGTTCACATGCCGCCCCCCCCCCCCCCCCACCCCACCCCCCTCCAGCCGTCCCCCCGTCTGGACGGTGTTGTCTTTGCCTGATGTAGCTCACACTCCTCCAGCTGCTGCGCCCAGAGTGAGTGAGAGTGTTTGTGAGCCGCCATGGAGATGAACGGGAACCAGCAGGCTGTTCAAGACGGATCCTTCATCTTCACCTCCGAGTCCGTGGGAGAGGGGCACCCTGGTGAGTACCGGGCCAGAGTACTGGGCCAGAGTACTGGGGCCAGAGTACTGGGGCCAGAGTTTCGTACCAGTGTACCGGGCCAGAGTACCTTACTAGAGTACAGGGCCAGAGTACCTTGCCAGAGTACCAGACCAGAGTATCGTGCCAGAGAACTGGGCCAGAGTACCGTACCAGAGTACTGTGCCAGAGCACCATACCAGAGTACCGTGCCAGAGTACCGTACCAGAGTACTGTACCAGAGTACTGTGCCAGAATACCGTGCCAGAGCACCGTGCCAGAGCACCGTACCAGAGCACCGTACCAGAGTACCATACCGGAGTACCGTACCAGAGTACCATACCAGAGCACCAGGCCAGAGTACCGTACCAGAGTACCGTACCAGAGTACCGGGCCAGAGCAGCGGTCTGGAGGAGCGTCCAGCTCGTTTCTGTCTCACTGATCATCGATGACTCCGAGGAATGTGCAGAGTGCAGACTTCCAGAGTCGTCCTCTCAGGGATCCTGGAACGACTCAACTTCTCCCGTCAACAAAACGATCTGAGGGTAGCGTCAGGACGGGTCCCGTCACGAAGGTCGTCAAAAACAACGTGTCTCGTGACATTTGACGTGTTGCAGCGCGGGGCAGATTACAGGCCAGATTACAGGCCAGATTACAGGCCAGATTACAGGGAGGTGTGCAGGTCATCAAAAAAACAAAACGTTTAAATTCTTCTACAGGAGGGAAATAAAAGATCCTTCTTCTTTCTGCACCGTCTCATTCAAACACACAGAACCTGTTGAACGGGATTATTTGAAAGACTAAACAATCGGAAGTCAAACGTTGATGGTGCTAATCCTAATCTGGGACCTCCGAACAGCGGCTAGGAATCTGGTCCGTCCAGAGTCTGGAGAAAAAACTAATTCTTGTTCTCTTCAGATAAAATCTGCGACCAGATCAGCGACGCCGTGCTGGACGCTCACCTGAGACAAGACCCCGACGCCAAGGTGGCCTGTGGTGAGTAACTAGTTACTTTAACCCAACTAGCAGACCGGGAGGGGTCAGAGGTCACCGACTCACTAGTTCAGTTCAGATTAATTTACATCGCTCAGGAGGAAGATGCTCTATAATCTGTTAGAGGAGGAAGATGCTCTATAATCTGTTAGAGGAGGAAGATGCTCTATAATCTGTGTTAGAGGAGGACGATGCTCTATAATCTCTGTTAGAGGAGGAAGACGCTCTATAATCTGGATGTTTTACAACTTCAATGGGTGCATACAGATTTCTTCCGGAGTGACACTCTGACCTTTGACCCCGAGCAGAGACGGTGTGTAAGACGGGCATGGTGCTGCTCTGTGGCGAGGTGACATCCAGAGCCAACGTGGATTATCAGAAGGTGGTGAGAGATTTAATCCAGCACATCGGCTACGACGACTCGGAGAAAGGTGGAGAACCGCGACGCTCCTTCTCCCGGACGGAGTCGCTCGGCTCGGCGCTGAATCTCCTCTGTGCTCAGGGTTCGACTACAAGACCTGCAACCTGCTGGTGGCGCTAGAGCAGCAGTCCCCGGACATCGCCCAGGGCGTCCACGTCGACCGGGGGGAGAGCGACATCGGCGCCGGAGACCAGGTGACCTGACGTCACTCCGTCAGATTCTACCGCGCTTTTATACAATTTGGAAGAACAGGAAGTTCACTGCTCAGACAGGAAGTTCACTGTTCAGACAGGAAGTTCACTGCTCAGACAGGAAATCTATTGTTCAGACAGGAAGTTCACTGTTCAGACAGGAAGTTCACTGCACAAACAAGAAGTTCACTTCACAAACAGGAAGTTCACTGCACAAACAGGAAGTTCACTGCACAAACAGGAAGTTAACTGTTCCGACAAGAAGTTCACTGCACAAACAAGAAGTTCACTGCACAAACAGGAAGTTCACTGCACAAACAAGAAGTTCACTGCACAAACAGGAAGTTCACTGCACAAACAGGAAGTTCACTGCACAAACAGGAAGTTCACTGCTCAGACAGGAAGTTCACTGTTTCGACAGGAAGTTCACTGTTCAGACAGGAAGTTCACTGTTCAGACAGGAAGTTCACTGCTCAGACAGGAAGTTCACTGTTCAGACAGGAAGTTCACTGCTCAGACAGGAAGTTCACTGTTTCGACAGGAAGTTCACTGCTCAGACAGGAAGTTCACTGTTCAGACAGGAAGTTCACTGCTCAGACAGGAAGTTCACTGTTCAGACAGGAAGTTCACTGCACAAACAGGAAGTTCACTGCTCAGACAGGAAGTTCACTGCTCAGACAGGAAGTTCATTGTTCAGACAGGAAGTTCACTGTTCAGACAGCAAGTTCACTGTTTCGACAGGAAGTTCACTGTTCAGACAGGAAGTTCACTGTTCAGACAGGAAGTTCACTGCTCAGACAGGAAGTTCATTGTTCAGACAGGAAGTTCACTGCACAAACAGGAAGTTCACTGTTCAGACAGGAAGTTCACTACATAAACAGGAAGTTCACTGCTCAAACAGGAAGTTCACTGTTCAGACAGGAAGTTTACTGCACAAACAGGAAGTTCACTGCACAATCACAATTCCGTGTGCGTTGCATGAACGTGGACGAGATATTGTGGATTAGAAGATGTTGAATTATTCTGTTTGCAGATTAAATGTTTGAGGGGAAATTCATCTATTTTCATTCTGGTTCTCGACGTCAGATTTGGGTGGAGCTCAGGATATTTGATGATTTTCATTAGTGAGCGTTCTTTACACTGGGGTGATCCGACGAGAAGCTAACGGTGACTCTTCTCTTCTCTGTGTGTGTGGAAGTAGAAGAGGATGTAAAGCAGAAGTAGAAGAGTGAGTGTGAAGAGATTATCGATGATCCGTCTCTGGTGTCGCAGGGCCTGATGTTCGGTTACGCCACGGACGAGACCGAGGAGTGCATGCCGCTCACCATCGTCCTCGCGCACAAGCTCAACGCCAAGATGGCCGAACTGCGGCGCAACGGCAGCGTCCCCTGGCTCCGCCCAGACTCCAAGACTCAGGTGGGATTACGGCAAATTAATCTGTCAGTTAATCCGAGTTCAGGAAGCAACTTTGATAAACTGCACAGACATTCCCTGTTTGTTCAAGTCTGTGACTCTTCAGATGTAATCCAGATTATAGAGCATCTTCCTCCTCTAACATCCAGATTATAGAGCATCTTCCTCCTCTAACATCCAGATTATAGAGCATCTTCCTCCTCTAACATCCGATTATAGAGCATCTTCCTCCACTAACTTCCAGATTATAGAGCATCTTCCTCCACTAACATCCAGATTATAGAGCATCTTCCTCCTCTAACATCCAGATTATAGAGCATCTTCCTCCACTAACATCCAGATTATAGAGCACCTTCCTCCTCTAACACCCAGATTATAGAGCATCTTCCTCCTCTAACACCCAGATTACAGAGCATCTTCTTCCGCTAACATCCAGATTATAGAGCATCTTCCTCTCTCTGACTGATTTAACTTCAGCTAAAACTGGATTATTCCCAGATTAAGACTAAACTGCGAGATGAATAAAAAAGTAAATCAAAGTCAAAGTAACTAGTTACTTTTTATCTTTCACGAGGTTAAAGAGCCAAATAAAGACACTGATTATATGGCGTGTACCACAGTTGGCATCCGCGTTACCATGGTAACAGGTCGACATGTGTGTGTGTGTGTGTGTGGTTCCACCTGCGTCAGGTGACGGTGCACTACCGGCAGGAGGGGGGCGCCGTGGTGCCGGCGAGGGTCCACACGGTGGTGATCTCGGCGCAGCACGACGACCACGTGAGTCTGGAGGAGCAGCGGAAGGTCCTGAAGGAGAAGGTGGTGAAAGCCGTGGTTCCTCCCCGCTACCTGGACGAGCAGACCGTCCTCCACCTGCAGCCCAGCGGCCGCTTCGTCATCGGGGGGCCGCAGGTAACGGCGTGGGGGGGGGGGGGGGGGGTTAGCTCCAGTGGTTAACCGTTGATGCTGCAGCGTCTCCTTCTAGTGGTGGACTGTGGAGCTGCAGCATCTCCCTCTAGTGGTGGACTGTGGAACTGCAGCGTCTCCCTCTAGTGGTGGACTGTGGAGCTGCAGCTTCTCCCTCTAGTGGTGGACTGTGGAGCTGCAGCGTCTCCCTCTAGTGGTGGACTGTGGAGCTGCAACGTCTCCCTCTAGTGGGGGGGTCAACATTAACATCAATACGTCAATAAAACACTACTAATAAACCAGTTTAATCAACAATTTATCAACAATTGGTCAGAATGAAAGGTTTGAAGTGATTAATTATAGCAGTTATTGGGAATTGTAGTTGTTTCTGCAGATCACGTGTATAAATAAGTGTTTAATCGGATTTTTATAAATTAAGTTTAAAAAAAACTTTATCAAACAAACTTGTTCCTCATCTTCACTATTCAAACTGTCTTGTTTTTTTATTTAATTATTATTATCGTTTTAAATCACAATTTGATTAATTTCATCACTTTAAACCACAGAGTGGACAAATACAAGTCGTCGGCTTCCAGTGACGTCGTTTCTCAGATTAAATGAAAAAAAACTAGATTTCATCCCCAGAAGCAGTAAAACTTCCTCCGTTTTAACCTTGAAATTAATTTACGACTTCAGCTCCTGAACTAAACATTAAACACTGAATCGTTTCAGGGCGACGCCGGCGTGACGGGCAGGAAGATCATCGTGGACACGTACGGCGGCTGGGGGGCCCACGGCGGGGGGGCCTTCTCCGGGAAGGACGCCACCAAGGTGGACCGCTCGGCGACGTACGCCGCCCGCTGGGTCGCCAAGTCGCTGGTGAAGGCGCGGCTCTGCCGCCGCGTGCTGGTGCAGGTCAGGGGGCTTTTATTGTGAAGGTCATTAACGTTTTAGGGAAATTAAAGCACTGGATCTTGCTGCTAAACAGGTATTTTAGGAAAACTGCAGGTTTTTAAACGGAAGTTAGTTTAGAGGTAATCTGGGGGTTTAACGGTAATCTGGGGTTCGAGGTAATCTGTGTTTAGAGGTAATGGGGGGGCAGAAGATATCTGTAGGGGAGGGGTTGAAGTAATCTGGGGGATTTGTACGTAATTTAGGGACTTTGTAGGTAATCTGGGGTTTTAGATGTAATCTGGGGGGTTTAGAGGTAATCTGGGGATTTAAATATAATATGGGGAGTTAAGAGGTAATCTAGGGAGTTTAGAGGTAATCTGTCGGAGGTTAGATGTAATCTGGGGAGCTTAGATGTAATTTGGGGAGTTTAGAGGTAATCTGGGGAGTTTAGGGGTAATCTGTCAGAGGTTAGATGTAATCTGGGGGTTTGGAGGAAATCTGTGGGAGGTTAGAGGTAATCTGGGGAGTTTAGAG
The DNA here is from genome assembly GCF_963422515.1 of Blennius ocellaris. Classification (NCBI taxonomy): domain Eukaryota; kingdom Metazoa; phylum Chordata; class Actinopteri; order Blenniiformes; family Blenniidae; genus Blennius; species Blennius ocellaris. Next base: position 2,322,058 of record NC_137670.1, read on the forward strand.
GTAATGTGGGAGTTTAGAAGTAATCTGGGGAGTTTAAAGATAATCTGTGGGAGGCTAGAGTTAATCTGGGGAGTTTAGAGGTAATCTGGGGAGTTTAAAGGTAATCTGTGGGAGGTTAGATGTAATCTGGGGAGTTTAGAGGTAATCTGGGAGTTTAGAGGTAATCTGTGGGAGTTTAGAGGTAATCTGTGGGAGTTTAGAGGTAATCTGGGGAGTTTAGAGGTAATCTGGGGAGTTTAGAGGTAATCTGGGGGAGGTTATGAACGACTGCTGTGAATGAAGTCTCCAGCTGAGACTGATGGTGTTCACCTGTGTTTCCAGGTGGCCTACGCCATCGGCGTGTCCCACCCGCTCTCCATCTCCCTCTTCACGTACGGCTCCTCCCGGAGGAGCGAGAAGGAGCTGCTGCAGATCGTCAACAAGAACTTCGACCTCCGACCGGGAGTCATCGTCAGGTCGGGGTTTCACTGCCTCCGTCCCGTCCAACAGGATTCACACTGACTTGACGAGGGAAACACGTTATCCCTCTGTGTCTGACACACACTTTAACTTTTAAAAACCTCAATGTATCCTGCAGAGAGCTGGACCTGAAGAGACCCATCTACCAGAAGACGGCCTGTTACGGACACTTCGGCCGGAAGGAGTTTCCCTGGGAGGTTCCCAAAAACCTCAACTTCTAGAGTGCGTGGATGTCTTCGTACCGACGGAGGGACAGTCGGTCCGGAGGAGCGAGATCCTACCGGTCAAGAGACAAACAAACCACCGCTAATTTGTGTCACTATCAATCAACATTTTTCTCTTATTTAGTTTTATGGCAGCAGAACCGATCGTCTCGATCTGGACGATCCAAAGACTTAAATCAAAACCTGTTAAATCAAAACCCGACCGATGGTTTTATTCCTTAAATCCACATTGGCGACACAAACGGCTGAAGAGTCGAGGCTATTTCTGCTGCAGACACACGCAAAATACCAAGAGTTGTCAATCTGAAATATGTCAAAGAGAGTTTGAACTTGTGTCTTATGCATCATTTTAATTCTGCATTTGAAACGTGGCTGCAGACAATCTGGAAGTTTTGTTTTGTGGATGTTTTGTGGATCTTGAAGGAAATAAAAGGTGCTATGTTAATTTTTTTTTTTTTACTGCGTTAAAACTTCTTTTGTTTCAACTAAAAAAATAGTCGTTTTCATAAAACTCATGATTGTTGATCATTTCTGCACCATAAATGTATTCGATGTTTCATTAAAGCACATTTTAAGAAGACAAATCATCACGGAGGCGGATTAAGACACGGGTGGCAGCAGAGAATCTTCTGTTTTTAGCGCTGACTGCGGGATTAGTAGAAAACTGGCTCCCTGCACCATCTGGTGGCCACAAGCGGTACTGCAGAAGCTGATTATTTTGTCAAGTTGTACTTTACCTGAAATGATGCACAGCAGAAACCCTGTGAATATTTAACATCTGAAACTGGAAAATGCTTTTCTTGCTCATAACAGCTTTATTTCTTTGGTTTTCTGCAAACATTGTTCAATATAACATAGAAAACACTCCCCTTCTTGATGTTTTGGTCCTTTTGAAGCAGAAGGAAGTCATTTCCCCACACAGTTCCAACTATTTCTTTTAACCGATTACAACAAAATATACAAAGAATCTTATTTGCGATATTAAAAGGCAGCTTCTGTGGCGATATAGTCATAATATGCACTCCAGATAAAGGATAGATTCCAAAAAATAAAATATTTGGTCCATAAAAGCGTTAAAGTCTGTAAATGAAACATTATTCTTGGCACACTGGGACGTCCTCTCATTGTGGAGGGCCTTTGGAAACGTCACCTTCCCTGCTGGAGGTGAGGAGCTGGTGATGTAACAGAACTTCCTGAGTGAAAACAATACGTGGGCTCGCTGTCCAAACCGCCGCCGCCGGAGGGACTTCTGAGGCGCTTCCAGGAGGCTCGGCCGGCGTCGGCGCAGAGCGACGGTTACGTCAAGAGGGAGAAGCGAAACAAACTGAGCGTGTGTCTCTTCGCAGCATCACACCGGTCCAGGTCCATCTCTAGCTACAGGATGGATAAGCTCTCCGGCTGGTGGTGCCCCGCGCCGCCGCCGCCGCCGCCGGCCCCGCCCACCTCCGACTTGTGCCCAGGGAAGCGGCGCGCCGCCCCGCCTCGGGCCAGGACCGCGAGCGTGTCGCCCGACACGCCGCCGAACTCGAAGGCGAAGGTGCCGTAGAAGAGCATGACGAGCATGCAGTAGAGCCACTCGAAGATGGCGGCGGCGTGCTGCAGGGCGGCGCTCTCCTGGCAGAAGAAGACTCCGCCTGAGGATCAGAGGTTAAGGAGGACAATGGCCGCCCGGCGGGACGCCGGCCCGACACAAGACCCGCGACACGTCTCGTCTCCCCGCGCTGCTTCTGCAGGACTCCGGTTACGTAACCTTCGTTCCTTTTTTTCCCTCAACTTTTAATTGTTTTTGATCGGTGCTTTTAACGGGACCTTCCCAGGAGGCATTCTGGGAATTTGGGGGTTTAAAGATGAGGACTAATTGATTTCTTTAGATATTGGACAAAAACAGGAAGAAGAGTTTCCTGCAGGGGTTTTTTTTTGGGGGGGGATGAAAAACATTAAAAAAAACAAACTTAAATGAACTTTCAAGTGCTTAAATGAGAAACTGGGGAGGGGGGGGGGGGGGGGGGGGGGGGCACCATATAGAACAGGGGTGTCAAACATGCGATCTAATCCGGCCCGCCATGTGATTTTAATTTTTTTTTAGTATAAATGTGAAAACTGACAGAGGCTGATCTAAAAACACTAGATTGGCAAAAATGACATTCAAAACCACCCTTGGTCAGAATTTATTAATGCATCTGTGGAGGTCACATGACGCAACACCTTTCACAATAAAAGTGTCCAATTTATGTGAAGTGATACTTTAGACACATAAACTCAAAAAACTTTCCAGATGATGACAAATTGTTTTAATCCTGAATAAAAATACGATATCCAGGTACAGATATTGTGTTTCCTTTTTTGCAAATATAATAATATCTGATTTCCTTTAAAATGTACATTTCAGAATAGACTGGCACATTCTTGCAGTTACAAAAGGATCAAAAGAAGGAAAGACTTTGACATTTGTCCATATCTGCAGTTTAACATGTTACGTTTGACTTGTTCGGCCTCCAGAGGTCAGGTTACGGGTGGATGTGGCCCCTCGACTGAAATGAGTTTGACACCCCCGATATAGAAAACAACCTTTGCTCCTGCAATACCAGCTGTGACCACCAGGGGCTGCAGCAGTCGTGTGGAGTTAGCATGTTCTCTCTCCAGGTTTTCCAGGATATATCTACAGACGGTAGGGGACCAATCAGTTTGAAGGATACTGAGCACGAGGGCGACCAGCGCCAGCAGCGTCATGGCCGCCCGGAGGTGAGCCGCCCGGTACTCGCCCTGCGTCTTGGCCAGCCGGTAGGTCAGAGCCGACTGGAGGCACACGAACAGCATGCTGGACGGGAAGACGACCCCCGCCCCCACGTAGTGAAGCACTTTGGCAAAATCCACCTGGCGAGCACACAAACACAAAACTCCCCGTCACTGGATTTGACCTTTGACCTCCCCGGCGAGGAGCTCGCCGACGCAGCGTCGTCACGGCAACCTTAGAAGAACCTGGTTCATTACTTCTTTCAATTTTTTTTCCCCAACCATCATTAGTATTATCATTCTTCACATTTCTTATTTTGTCTCATTGTCCATTCATTCATTCATCCAATTTTCATTTGTCCGTTGATTCTTTCATCAATTCATCCAATCACTTCCCGGTTTCTTTGTTCAGTGTCAAACCGCGGCGCGTCAAAGACCCCCGGCTGTTCCGTCGGGACGCAACAAAGCAGACGAGGTCAGGGCGACTCGGCATTCTGGGTAATCGCCGCTGAAGTGTCCCCAACAAAAGGCTGCGCGAGGACGAGAGGACGCCCCGCCAGGCGGCCGGAGGACAAACACGGGGCAGAGACACAAACCGACGACGTCCAATTAAACCGCACGTGTCACAAGTCAAGGCCGGCGAGGGCGTAATGGTCCGACTGGCTTCAAATAAATACCGTTTCCAATAGAGGCGCAGTGCGGGATTTCTGCTGCGCGTCTATTAGGAACAGTACGGTAATTACATGTGCCTTTGTTGACACGGAGGTAGTTCTACACATAATCCAGATTAAGATGTTTCTGGCGGCTGACCACCCATCTGACAGTTATTTAAAACTGTTAGCAGTTACATTTATTTTATATTATATTTGTTTACATTTAGTTACATTTAAATCGTCTTACAGTTACATTTGAGGGCGGCCGTGATGCTGATGTGATGTTTAAATGATAATTTACCGGTTACTACTCTTCCTGTAAACGAATGACTAAATCTCCAGGAGAGAAAAGAAGATTGAAGACACACAGAAATATATATAAGCGGCATTAAACACTGGAACTGTGGACGTTTTCTTAGGCTGTTCAAAAGACTCTCCTGTTAAATATATACAAAGATCTTGTAATTTAGTAGTAAAATAATTAATTGTTGTACTGCACTCAATCTTTTAAAAGCAATAAATAAATAAAATACAATAAGAGATATTCTTCAACATAAATACTTTGATAAATTGGTCCAAAATAAAGGCGAGGCGAGGAACTCCAAACTTTATTCTCCATTGCAACACATTTCTCAGAGACGCGTTTCTTTTCTCTCATCTCTCCAACGTGTTACAACAAAACTACTTCCTCTCTATAAAATAAAGTTCCCCACCCCCCTCCCATAGTAACTGTGGGAATTATGTGTGGGGAGCTTTTATTTTGTAGAGCGGCGGAGAGAGAGAGAGAAGAAAAGAGTTCCTGAGAAGTGTGGATCCTCCGACTCCCGTTCATCGGCTCGACAACATTGTTTTATTCTGATGAAATGATTTTAATAAATGTACCTATTAAAATCTATTTTAGCTCTTCGGGCCCCTCTTTGGTATTTAATAATAATTTAAGTAGTTTCTCTTCTTTATTTTAATCACTTTGTCATTTATTTTCACTAATTATGTTTGTTGTGTTTCTTCATTTCTTACATTTTATGGTCATTTCAGAGGTTTGTGTCACTTTTCCTCGTGTTTTTGACGGTTTTCTGTTGCATCACTTTGTTTTGTCTCTTTCTGTTTCTTAGCAGCCGATTACACAGATTACTCAGATTACACAGATTACAGTGTGAGCCAGAACCGACGGCTCCAGATGTGCCTGTGCAGTAAAACGACTTCCTAAGACTGAGCTCACCTGGAAGTTTCCCACCATGATGAGTCCGGCGGCGCAGATCCAGGCGGTGGAGAGGCCGGCCGTGTTCAGGACGCAGTTCTGGTGCTTCTCGATGACGTGGGCGTAACGCAGCAGGCCAATCAGCATCACTGCAGGAGCGGCGGAGGAGGAGGAGGAGGAGTCAAACCAAAGCATCACCTGGGACCTCCTTGATTTTCCCTCCATCTAAATCTGGGCTCACAGGAGCTCCTTTCATTTCCCACAGAACGAGTCCTGAACGAGACCCGGCAGCCGGAACAACTAAACTCTGGCTGGAGCAGCTGCCAAAACAAGTCAGAGGCTCTCAATGTGGCAGTGTGTTCAGTACACACACACACACACACACACACATACACACACACACACACACACACACACTAGAACACTCACCGCTGAAGGCGCCGCTGCTGCATATGAGGCTGAAGAAGCAGCTCTCTGGAGGGAAACTTCCACATTTACTAGAAAGTGAAGCGACGAGACAAGGAGGTGAAACTTTGACTCAAGTGAAACTCCACTGACTGACCGACTGACTGACGGACCGAGGGACAGAGGGACCGACAGACGGACCGATCGACCGAGGGACCAATGGACGGACCGACAGACCGACCGACCGACTGAGGGACCAAGGGACGGATCGACGGACAGACCGATCGACCGACCAACTGACCGACGGACCGAGGGACAGAGGGACCGACAGACGGACCGATCGACCGAGGGACCAAGGGACCGACGGACCGAGGGACAGAGGGACAGAGGGACAGAGGGACCGACGGACGGACAGACGGATCGACCGACCAACTGACCGACGGACGGACGGACCAAGGGACCAACGGTCCGACGGACCAAGGGACCGACCGACTAAGGGACCGATGGACCAACGGACAGACGGACCAAGGGACCAACGGTCCGAGGGACCGACGGACCAACGGACGGACGGACCGAGGGACCGACGGACCAAGGGACGGACGGACCGACGGACCGACGGACCGAGGGACCGACGGACCAAGGGACAGACGGACCAAGGGACCGACGGACCGACGGACCGACGGACCAAGGGACCGACGGACCAAGGGACCGACGGACCGAGGGACCGACGGACCAAGGGACCAACGGACAGACGGACTGACCGACCGACCAACTGACGGACTGACAGACCTGATGAGCGGGACGTTGTCCAGGGTGCAGCAGAGCTCCGTGTCCCTCTGGAACAGCAGCTGCTCTTCACAGGACTCGTTGTAACGCCTGGAAACAATGAGACAGTTTCTATGAACACAAACGTCTCATTCATCCTCATGAACCTCATGAACCTCATGAACCTCATTCATCCTCATGAACCTCATTCACCTCACTGAACTTCATCACAATGTGGATCAAAGTCCGACTCATCATCTTCCTCTCAGGTCAGTTTTACTCACTAAGTGTCGCCTCACTGCTTCATTATGAAACTCAAGGACGTTAATGGTACACACACACACACACACACGTGCACGCACACGCACACGCACACACACACACACACACACACACACACACACACACACACACACACACACACACACAGATCAACTATTGGCAGTAAAACTTTCTACAAGACAAGAAATAATGATAAAAGTATCACGTTTCTTTTAAATACCAGAGGAAAGTTTTCACTCCTCAACTTTAGTTTCCTTCCTGAATTTCACCTCATGAATGTTTCCCTGAATATCTGAGATTGAAAAGTACAACCGGTGAGCAAAGTGTGTGAAACATTAACCATGTCGAAATATAAACAACAACCTTGTTTGCAACAATGTGGAGAACGTGTTTATGTCCGACCATGAAACACCAGGAACCAGGAGGTTCTCATGTTCATGTTGTCACACAAACATCGGGACTACATGAGACGTAGAGACACTTTATAATAGAAACGCTTTCAAAGATTAAATAATCTGGAAAACGAGTCGACACTCGTTTGAACAAACATCATGATCTGAATATTCAACAGTTATTTAACAGGCTTTTACTCTGAAGAGGCTTTCATTTAATATCAAACTGCTTGTGTGTGTGTGTGTGTGTGTGTGTGTGTGTGTGTGTGTGTGTGTGTGTGTGTGTGTGTGTGTGTGTGTGTGTGTGTGTGTGTGTGTGTGTGTGTGTGTGTGTGTGTCGTACCAGTTGTGCACAGGACAGACGTGCTGGTTGTAGAGCGCCATGGCGTACCTGTGGAGGGAAAACAAGACAGACAGGAAGTTGTTTCATCATCCTTCACTCTCACATCTGAAGTAACACACGCTTGAGGTAACACACACCTGAAGTAACACACACCTGAGGTAACACACACCTGAGGTAACACACACCTGAGGTAACACACACCTGAGGTAACACACACCTGAGGTAACACACACCTGAAGTAACACACACTTGAAGTAACACACACTTGAAGTAACACACACCTGAAGTAACATACACCTGAGGTAACACACACCTGAAGTAACACACACCTGAAGTAACACACACCTGAGGTAACACACACCTGAGGTAACACACACCAGAGGCAACACACACCTGAGGTAACATACACCTGAGGTAACACACACCTGAAGTAACACACACCTGAGGTAACACACACCTGAGGTAACACACGCTTGAGGTAACACACACCTGAAGTAACACACACCTGAGGTAACACACACCTGAGGTAACACACACCTGAGGTAACACACACCTGAAGTAACACACACTTGAAGTAACACACACTTGAAGTAACACACACTTGAAGTAACACACACCTGAAGTAACATACACCTGAGGTAACACACACCTGAGGTAACACACACCTGAAGTAACACACACCTGAGGTAACACACACCTGAAGTAACACACACCTGAGGTAACACACACCTGAGGTAACACACACCTGAAGTAACACACACCTGAGGTAACACACACCTGAGGCAACACACACCAGAGGCAACACACACCAGAGGCAACACACACCAGAGGCAACACACACCTGAGGTAACACACACCTGAAGTAACACACACCAGAGGTAACACACACCAGAGGCAACACACACCTGAGATAACACACACCTGAGATAACACACACCTGAGGTTACACACATCTGAGGTCACACACACCTGAAGTAACGCTTTCATGGTCACATAATACATCAATCAATGTTTTAAACATTGTAAAAACAGCAGGTGGTTCTAAAGAAGTGCTACCCGGTGCTGCCACAGTGCTCATGAGCAATGTGCAGACTGAGCTGAGGTCAGAACCATCGATCTTCTGGTCTCCAGCCGTTCTGCATTTCTACCGTCAATAATTCAGTTAAACTGCAGAAGCTGCGTGTTTCTTCACCTTCGACCTGAAGACGACGATTCTGACCTCACTTTTCTCAAGAATTCTGCTTTTCCTCAAACCGACACGGATTCTTTTGGGGGAAAAAAACCTCAAATGGTGACGAAAGTCTGCAGAATGAAGTGTTTTGTGTCGTTTCAATGAATCCTGCCTCCAGACAGAACTGAGGGCTTCATAACACCCACAATGTTAAATACTACATTCAATTAAATCCACAATTTTTCAAAAGGACAAAAAGAGAATTGAAAAATATTTCGACCAATTATATCAATGCATTTTAAGAGTCTGAACTTGTTGAATCGGTTTGATCTTCACATTTTTTTGTGTTAAAATTGGAGCAAAAATGAAAATGATGAAACAAACTAAATCAGTTAAATTGACATAAAACGGAATTTTAATTAAAAACATATCAAACTAATGACTGACAAGAGGTTTAATATATTTCAGTTTCATGTTTTATGAGCTGAACTTATTTGTTTAAAGCTGGTTTTCGTGTGTGTGTGTGTGTGTGTGTGTGTGTGTGTGTGTGTGTGTGTGTGTGTGTGTGTGTGTGTGTGTGTGTGTGGTACTCACACCACCCAGATCCCAGTGATGGTGAAGACGGGCAGACTGACCGGGAGAATCATCCACAACGACATGATGACCTGCAGACCTGAGAGGAAACAAGCAACACAACACACACACACACACACACACACACACACACACACACACACACACACACACACACACACACACACACACACACACACACACACACACACACACACACACACACACACACACACATTGAGCAACACACACACACACAGGGTTTTTGGAGGAACTTGTTGACACCCTTCAGATTATTGATCCTGCATTGATCTTTTGGTTCTGAGACCAATTGAAAGAGGTTTTTTGGGAGTTTTTTTCCCTGCAACTCTTAAAAGCTCTTATCTCGCTGGAGAACGTTTGTCCACATCAGGACTTTAAACTAAAGAAGCGTCACATGACGACACGTCCACATCCGCAAAGAGCAAAACAAGACAAATCACAACACAGATTTCTTCCAAAGTAATTCTTTAGCTGTGCTTCTTAAAGTCCTGCAGGTTATTTAGACACGAAAAGCACAAATATCACCCAAAGATAGGCTCGAGAAGTGAAAACTAAATGAAAAAAATATTCAGTAACTTCGACACCGGGGTGATAAAATACCGAATAAATCACCAAAAGCCAGAAGTGCAAATTGTAGGTAAACATTGAGAAGTCGCAGTTTAATTATTGTTTTTTTGTTTTTTAAGTTTTCAGGAATAAAGAGTTTTTTATGCTTCCAGACTGAAATATTTAATACTTATTGCAGGTTTTGCTGTAATTTTTTAGACAGTTTCAAACCTGATTGTCTCTTGTTTTTAAATGAACCATGTTTGTTAAATGATGTTTGTATGTTGGAAACTGTTTACCGTGTTTTAGAAAAAAAAAAATCGGAGACAGAAAGATGAGAAACATTCGATCCTACCTGGTTCGTTTAGAGATAAAACTTCAGTCTCATGATCCTCAGATCCTCAGAAATCCGAGAAAAGCTGCGCGAAGTCGCTTCATCCTCCAAGAAAATGAGAAGAAATGGAGAGAGAGAGAGAGAGAGAGAGAGAAAATCTCCTCTCTCTGACTTCTCCTCCTCCTCCTCTTCCTCCTCCTCTTCCTCACACATGATCAGTTTGTTTTCGCTCCATTCAAAGGTCTCAGGTGAATCTTAAAACTGTAAAAAAAAAAAATTAATAAATTGAAAAATAAAGTTGTGGATTTTTTCCTCCCTCCTTCTGGTTCCTGGAAGCTGATTTTCGAAAGTCTTCCTCCCTGCAGGTTTTAACTTTCACGGCCTCACGTGCGTTTCTCTTCTTTCTTATTAAAGTTCACTCGAACTTTTTCCTAGAAAGCGACGTGATGCCTTCAATGACCGTCCGGAAATTCCAACTTCAGGATGAAACGTCCCACCAATTAATTAATCAATCAATAATTTTTTTACATAATTTAATGTTCCTCCATAAAACCTCATTCTGACATCAAACATTCTGACGAGGCCTCGTTTGTATTTTACAAAAAAAAAAAACGGAATATATTGCAAGAAAATACACTAAAGTGCAAAAAAAACAACAAGAAAAGGTTTAAATAAGCATAAATTAACGTGATGATTTGTTTACTTTAATTATGTTATTAAAATGTAACTTCACAATTTTGGAATCAACACTTATTTGGAATTTCACTCCAAATAAGTGTTTTTTTTTTTTTTAAAGTTTGAACCAAAATAACCATTTTCTTGAGGGTACGTGAACGCACCCTCACGTGGCCGCTCTCATACACACACAGCTGGAGTTCATTAACGCGCGCGTCACCGGCTGAGGCCGCCAGAGGGCGCTGCAGACTGAGACTTCAAAGTGGATTTAATTCAACGTTTCAACAAAGTGACGAGTGGAAACTCACATCAACACGTGAAGGTTCGTCTTAAACACGAATAATCCAGAGATTTGACTCCTTCTGAGACTCGTTCGGTTGTTTTACAGTGAAAGGTGAAGGCAGGAAGTGTTCATTAGTGGTTAAGAAATATCTTTTATTGTTGTTTACATATTAAAACAGTTTAAAAAAAAAGTCTTCAGCAGATCACAGTGAATCAGTTTACAATCAGAGCAGCTTTAAACGGCTTAAAAACATAAAAATTAATGAAATAATTCAGCACAAAATAAAAAATCTTTACAATGAAATTAACATGTCTACGGGTAAACTAAAAGTTCTGTAATACAAATAAACAAAGTTATCCAGTGAAAAGAATCGGCCTCGTTTTACTGGAAAACTTGGTGAAAAAAATGGTGAAAGACTCAAAAACCTTTTAATTTTTAACGTGCTAACTTCCTGTTTCTGGTCTTTCTTCCTGTCAAGAGTACCTGATCGATTATTTTTAACTTGAACAAACAAACAAAAAAAACGTATTTCATTTTCAACAATGTTCCCAGGATGAGATATAACGGGTTTTTAAATAATCCATAACGGATAAAAAAAAAAAGACGGTTGAATAAAAGCAAATGTTTTTACAATGTTTAATTACATTTTCAAAGAAATTAGTTTTATGTGGAGATAAAATGCATTTGATTTTGCTAGCGTCGTTTTTGTTCTACCATTTCTAAATTGCAAACTGTCTGAACACAGTCTCTTACATTTTTCTTTAAATTCCAGGTTCCACGAGGAAGATTAAGAGTTTAAAGCGACTCTATGTGGAATCCGAGCGACGCCACCGTCATACACCGGGTGGCAGTACTGAGTCAGTACCCCCCCCCCCCCCCACCCCCGACTCGTCTTCATGCTGCCGACTGAAGTGACTCGACGCGCCACCTGCTGGTGCGACGCTGTATTACAGGACTGAACATCGACTGGCCGGACGACTCCGGTGTTTGAAATGACGTCAGGACCGTCGTCGTCTCGCGATCCGAGGTAATACTGATTCACATTCGGGAAATTATTAGTGCTGTCAAAAATAACGCGTTAATTGATTTGACGCTTTTAATTCGTTAAAAGAAATTTGACGTAATTTGCGTAGTTTTGTTAACTTCCTTTTTTTTTTTTTTTTTTTTCTCTACTCCTTTGCCAGAGCAGCAGTATGAGCAGATTGGAACAATAAATTAAAAGTTTCCTGACGACTGATTGAGAACGTAAAAGTCATTAGCTTTACTTTGAAAAGCTGAATTTTACAACCTCAAGTAGAAACTCTGCAGCAAAACGGCAGGTTGCCATGTTGGCTGACCAGGAGCCGCCACACTGCTGCAACTGCAGGAAATACTGGTTCACTCTCTCTGAAAAACAATGCGATTAATCACAATTAATTACAGAAAATTGTGCAATTAATTTGTAATTTTTTTTAATCGATTGACAGCACTAAAAATTAAATCGCAACTTTTTAAAGAGCATCATCACCTTGGCAGCAGGAATCAAACTGTACGAAGGAAAAGTAAAGGTAAACATCTGCATCAGTGGTTACTGGTTTCTAAGTGGTTAATATTTTATTTTATTTTTTTAATTTAGAGTTTGTAATATTTTCAACACGTAAAAAAAAAAAAAAAAAAAAAAAAAAAAACAACTAATGAAAGACGACAACAGTGACGATGTCGTTTTATTATGAAATAACCAGCCGGTCCAAGTTCAGTAAATTCAGCCTCACGTTCGTCCGAAACTCCAAGAAACCTTCTTTTTTTAAAGAAGCTGGATTGACTCACTGCTGCCACCTAGTGGACCGAGCAACGGATGGAAAACTTTACGTAAAAATAAAACATCGATGGACTTCATCAGAGCGACGTCGACTCCGTCCGTCAATCGACTCCAAAAGCGTGAGAAACTTTTTGAAACTGTTGCCGGAGCTATTTGAAGTTCATTTAAACATTTTTAAGTCCAGAACTTTCCCGGCAAACGTTCCGAATCCCCTCCTTTATTCACGCGACCCTCGGCGAGGATTCGGCCTTCATCCATTTTCTTGTCTCATATTTTTCCCACTTTCTTCACTTTTTTTTCCTGTTTTCAGCAGCTAAAATGTTTTTGTCTCATATTTCCCCCAATTTTTTTCCCATTTTCAGTAGCTACAATTTTTTTTCTCATATTTTTCCCACTTTTTTCCTGTTTTTGGCAGCTACTATTTTTTTTGTCTCGTATTTTCCCCACTTTCTTCATTTCCCCCCCATTTTCAGCAGCTACTCTAGTTTTGTCTCATTTTTTCACACTTCACTTTTTTTTTCCTGTTTTCAGCAGCTACAATTTTTTTTGGCTAATATGTTTTACAATTTTTTCCCATTTTCAGCAGCTAAATTTTTTTTGTCTCATATTATTCTCACTTTTTTTCCCTGTTTTCAGCAGCTACAGTTTTTTTGTCTCATATTTTTCCTACTTTCTTTATTTTATCCCCCATTTTCAGCAGCTACTCTAGTTTTGTCTCATATTTTCCCCCACTTTCTTCACTTTTTTTCCTGTTTTCAGCAGCTAACACTTTTTTGTCTCATATTTTTTCCACTTTTTTCCCATTTTTTTGTCTCATACTTTTCCAACTTTCTTCACTTTTTTCCCATTTTCAGCAGCTTATCAGATTCACAGACGGAAGCGGTCGAGTTTCACGTCGATTCCCTTTTTAAAATTATTTTTTTTTTAAATCCTAAAGACGGAATTGTGGCACTTCGCCGTATGAGAGCGCGCACACACACACATGCACACACACACACACACACACTACTCGGCCTTGGCGTCCTTGGCGGCGGCGGGGCGGCGGAGGTAGCTGTTGTAGAAGAAGGAGGCGAAGAGCAGGAGGTAGCTGAGGTACATGATGGAGCCCCACACGATGTTGTGCAGGTTGGAGGGGCAGCGCGTCTCGTGCTTCCAGACGAACACCAGCCCCAGCACCGCCAGGCCCATCGCCATCTGCAGGATCTGCGTGGCGGTGATGACCATGGCGAAGGGGCGGGGCACGCGCAGGCCGGCCGCCCGCGCCGCGTAGTACGTGTACATGAGGGAGTGGACCAGGTAGTTCATGGTCATGAACCAGCCGCCGCCCGCCACCTGGTCCTTGTAGGAGTACCAGGAGTACAGCAGCACCGTGATGTGGTGGTACCAGTGCAGGAAGATGAGGCGCTGCTTCCGCAGGATGATGAACACCGTGTCTCCTGGAGGGAGGAGCCACACACACACACACATACATGCAAGAGACCGAAGACCGTCAACAAAGAGTTCGGGTGCTAAAGGGTTGAGGTGTGGGGACGGCGTGGAGGACAGGAAGTCTCACCCAGCTCGGGAGCTTTGCTCAGGACGAAGGCGTAGGCCCAGAACTTGGTGACGGGGGCGCTGTAGAAGCTGTTGTCACACACCGACTGCCTGAAGCCGCTGGTGGTGAGGACGTGGAGCATGAAGAGGCCGGTCCTGAACGCCCCCACGATGCTGCACCGGGAACCAAACACACGTCAGGGAACCAAACATACCGACGCGTCGGGGAACCAAACATACCGACACGTCGGGGAACCAAACACACATCGGGAACCAATATATACCGACACGTCAAGGAACCAAACACACATCAGGGAACCAAACATACCAACACGTCGGGGAACCAATATATACCGACACGTCGGGGAACCAAACACACGTCGGCGAACCAAACATACCAACATGTCGGGGAACCAATGTATACCGACACGTCAGGGAACCAAACACACCAACACATCAGGGAACCAAACATACTGACACATCAGGGAACCAAACACACTGACACATCAGGGAACCAAACACACCGACACGTCAGGGAACCAAACACATTGGTGAACCAAACATACCGACATGTCGGGAAACCAAACACACATACCGACGCGTCGGGGAACTAAACACACATACCGACACGTCAGGGAACCAAACACACATACTGACATGTCAGGGAACATAACACATATACTGACACGTCAGGGAACTAAACATACTGACACGTCAGGGAACTAAACATACTGACACGTCAGGGAACCAAAAATACCGACACGCCGGGGAACCAAACATACCGACACCTCGGGGAACCAAACATACCGACACCTCGGGGAACCAAACACACCACAGACACACTTTACTGACTCTTCAGGACACGAAGCAGTTTGCTGCAATTTGAAACCGTTTTTTTGTTTTTTCTCCTCAAAATGTCATCAAAACGTTTGATCATCAACGAAACACGACCCAGCGAGAGGCAAAACTACACTTCATCACCTCGTAACTCCAGACTTGGTCATAAAAACGGACCAGGCTGCTCGTTGAGGGACCTGCGACACAGTTCCTCATAAAAACATCGACTACAGGGACGTTTCCTGATTCCACTGCAGCTGTAAAGACACGTCGCTGCTCAGGCAATAAAACGACTGGGTTCTGCAGTGGGAGTGGAATCCAACAGGAAAACAATACAAACCAGCAATGCTTGTTAATATTATTACCTCCAAACCTTATTCTCAATTAAACTTGAATTTTGTAGTTATCTATAAGGAAACACAAGCATTATAAAACATGCGACATGTAAACTAAACTTGATCTGATGTCGACCTTTGACCTCCAGTCACATTTGAAGGAACTCCTTCAGTCGTGGCGCGTAAATATGAATAGAAAGAGATTAAATCAGAGCAGGTCTCACACACACACATATATACAGTATATGTACAGTATGTTCCTCACCTGAAGACGGCGAGGCCCAGAGACCAGAGGGCCAGCGGCCGGCGAAGGTTCAGTTTGGGCCTCTGCCTCATGAAGTGCTGGCCGCCGAACACGAAGGCGGCGTAGAGACCGCAGAACATGAAGGACTTGTTCCTGCAGGCGGAGGAAACAAACAACCATCGGTCAGAAAACGACTCCTTCAGCCAGCAAGTACAGCCACAGAGTTGAAAGCAAGAGTTGGAGATCAAAGAGTTACATTATAGAGTTAAATCAAAGAGTTGTAGAACAAAGAGTTACATTATAGAGTTAAAACAAATAGTTATAGAACAAAGAGTTACATTATAGAGATAAAACAAATTGTTAGAGAACAAAGAGTTATATTAGAGTTAAAACAAAGAGTTAAATTATAGTGAGACCCAATAGCTATAGAACAAAGAGTTACATTATAGAGTTAAAACAAAGAGTTATAGAACAAAGAGTTATATTATAGAGTTAAAACAAAGAGTTATAGAACAAAGAGTTAAATCATAGAGTTAAAACAAATAGTTGTAGAACAAAGAGTTAAATTATAGAATTAAATCAGGAACGATAGAACAAAGAGTTTAAAATATAGAGTTAAATTATAGTTATAACAAAGAGTTAAATTATAGAGTTAAAACAAAGAGTTAAATTATAGAGTTAAAACAAAGAGTTAGAGAACAAAGAGTTAAATTATAGAGGTAAAACGAAGAGTTAAAACATAAATCTGCTGTTAAAAACCAAAACATCCTGTGAAAGTTTCCCTCTAAAATCAACTTTCCTGGGAAAACAAACATTCTGGCTCGTCGAACCCAAATCGCCTCGTCAGACCCGAGAACTCGGGACGATCCCACCGACGACGTGTCGTTCTTATGTAATCAGATTACACAACGAGGGTGAACGGACCAGACGACGGCAGTCGAGAACAAACACGACCCGTCGACACAGACGGCGAGTTCGCCCGCCTGCCGACTGACGGGAGGCGTTTCCACAGACGGCGAGTTCAATCTGGGGGATTAGGGGAGATTAGCTGCCGACACTCCGACGGATCGCAGCTCGTTCTCCAACGATCCGATTTCACAACGAGCTGCGAAAGGAAAACCGTCAAACAGCACCGCCAAACCGCTTAATCCGAGGCGCCGTTTACAAATACGAGCGGTTCCTTCTGCTCATGCGCTAGTAAACAAAGATGGCCGACCCGTAGCGGTTTGACTCTCCAGTTTTAATCGACCAACGTCGGTAGTTTTAGAGTCGAGACTCTCCACCTGATAGCATTTCGACGCCTCGTCAGTCTAAACGGATGTCGGGTTTCTCTGCACATGCGTCTGTGCGGTTTCCTTACAAAAACAAGCAACAGCGCCCTCCGGTGGCCCGGCGGTCTAACGGCACGTTCCATTGTAAAATGGAAACGCAACCACTGTTTTTGGCACAATAAACGTGACATCGTGGAGCTGCTGGGGCGACGCAACACATCCGCCTTGATTCCTGTATGGTGAAACACACACACACACACACACTACTATTTGAACAGCGAAGGGCGAGGAGGGTAAAGTTCAATGAACTCCAGAAGTTCCGGAACAGCAGACGGAGGCGTCACCTCTCGGTCGTTATCTGATCGGAATTCCTGCAGAGATTCAGATCACAAGTGGAACCGACACAAACCCTGATGGTTTCACGGGGGGTGTGGCGGGGGCAAGGGGGGGTGGGGGGGGGGGGACCTAGAGATACGCTCGGTAGAGCGGCAGACCTTCGCCAACGCCGCATTAGTTTGTGGAAACAGAGTTGGTGTCGCCAGCGTGTTAGCTGTTAGCTCATATCGATGCCAACTAGCCCGTCGGGTAACGACGTCACAGTGTGAAACGCTGAGCGGAGGGGGGGCGCGTCTCCATGGCGACAGATCTCCTTTGATCTCCTCGGTGAGGCGCCTCTCCCATTGCTTTGTATGGGAATTTTTGGGGGATTTAATAGGGAAAAAGTGGCAAAATACACAGACGTATGAATGAATAAATAAAATTAATTAATGAATAAATAAATAAGACAACTTAATAGGTAAATAAATTAATCAAAAAATAACAGATGACGTCAGTTCAGACGAACACGTTTCCTCTCCGGACACCAGGAGAAGATGTGAAAACTCGACATAAAGTGGGATTTATCTGCAGGTGAGCGAGAAAAAAAGGTGCCTCAGCAGCAAGTTAATATCTTGAGTCGGCACTGATAACCTGCTGTTCTTTACGCCGACGCAGCCCAGGAGCAAAGTCGGTCTTCTGACAACGTTTCTGCACATTTAAACGATCTCAGTTCCAGCTGTTTTACATCAGCAGCTCAGAATAAGACTGGAGGAGAATCAACCTTCTGGACGTGAAGCTCAAAATATGGATGTTTTAGATAAAATATCTAAAGATCTCACATCTAACGTCAGACGTGTCGTCGACGTTCTACTATCAGGAAGATTATTGCAGGAAAAAAAAAATTGTAATATTGAAATCACGATTATGTCTTTGATTTAGGAACAGCATTTATTGAATGTTTAAAAAAGAACTCTCCTGTTAATTATATAAAAATATCTTGTAATGAAGTAGTGAAGTAGCACTCAATCTTTTTAAAACAAGTAATAAATAACTTTAGACACTAATATAAACTACAGTAATGAATCACATGTTGATACTTTGTGGCAAAGCTAAGCTAAGTACTGAAAGCTAGGTAATGCTAGTAGCCGCCGTTAGCGTTACTTAGCTTTAAAATGACACGGACCCTAAACCACGCCGTTATTATTATCATCAATATATGTTAGTTTACAGCAGGTTTATCACCAGACGTTCATAGCTTTTTGGGGAAATTTAAAAGTAGTAAATTACCGCTAAGTAGCTAGCGCCGGCGCGTTTGGGCTAGATGTGTCATCACTTCCTGTCTGACGGCGGAGCAGCTCCACTAAAGATCACGGGCCCAGTCGTGTTTTTGTTTCCTCCGTGACGGGCAAACTGAAAAATGCTGCTCTGCCAGGTTGGGAGGGCTGACCCCCGCAACCGTTTAACCCTCCATCCATCCATCCATCCATCCATCCATCCATCCATCCATCCATCCATCCATCCATCCATCCATGTGTTTGACTGAAACCAGCAGGACTGACATTATAGAAACTATTGAAGCTGTTCCACTGAGAGCTGCTTGAATTATTGATTTTAAGAGAGAAAAATAAAGGGAAGAACCGAGAGAGCAACACAGAGCTTTGTACTGTGGGAGAGGAGGAAGAGGATGAGGAAGAGGAAGAGGAAGAGGAGGAGGAAGAGGAGGAGGAGGAGGATGAGACTGAAGACCAGCAGGAGGAAGAGGAGGCAGTTTGTGCAACCAAAACACGTGGAGTTAAGATTTCTCTTCATGCAATGATCAGTTCTTCACCAGTCTCTCTCTGTCTCTCTCTCTCTATCACCAGTCTCTCTCTCTCTCTCTATCACCAGTCTCTCTCTCTCTCTATCACCAGTCTCTCTCTCTCTCTCTCTCTATCACCAGTCTCTCTCTCTCTCTCTATCACCAGTCTCTCTCTCTCTCTATCACCAGTCTCTCTCTCTCTCTCTCTCTCTCTCTCTCTCACCAGTCTCTCTCTCTCTCTCACCAGTCTCTCTCTCTCTCTATCACTAGTCTCTCTCTCTCATCAGTCTCTCTCTCTCTCTCTATCACTAGTCTCTCTCTCTCTCGTCTGTCTCTCTCTATCACCAGTCTCTCTCTCTCTCTATCACTAGTCTCTCTCTCTCATCAGTCTCTCTCTCTCTCTCTATCACTAGTCTCTCTCTCTCTCTCACCAGTCTCTCTCCCTCTATCACTAGTCTCTCTCTCTCTCTCTCACGTCTCTCTCTCTCTCACCAGTCTCTCTCCCTCTATCACCAGTCTCTCTCCCTCTATCTATCACCAGTCTCTCTCCCTCAATCACTAGTCTCTCTCTCTCTATCACTAGTCTCTCTCTCTCTCTCTCTATCACTAGGCTCTCTCTCTCACACACAGCCTCTCTCTCTCACCAGTTTCTCTTTCTCTCGCTCTCACCAGTTTCTCTTTCTCTCCCGCTCTCACAGTCTCTCTCTCTCTCTCTCTGCGCCACTCTCACCAGTCTCTCTCTCTCTCTCTCTCTGCGCCACTCTCACAGTCTCTCTCTCTCTCTCTCACCAGTTCTCCTGCATCCACTCCATCGCTCCTCTCTCGTCGAAGCGCCGCTCGAAGTCGAACTCCTCCATTGGAAACGTCTCGTTCATGATGAAGAGGAAGAGGATCGGGTCGTGATGGAGTGATGAGTGTGTGAGTGTGTGCAGGTTTATCAGGAGGAGAGGAGGAGGAGAGGAGAGGAGGACGCTCTCGCTCACATGGACTTCCTCTCGCTCGGTTCCTCTGCGCGTCAAGGCGGCGCGTGAAAAGCGCGCAGATCCGGAGCAGAGGACAAAATAAAACCCGGGACGTCCCGGGACAGAGGCGCTGCTCTCGTCTTTTCTCACGTTCCACTGAGAGGAAAATAAAGTTTTCACCGTGAGCTCGATGGAAAATTAACCTGAAGCCTCGTGGAGGACAAAAAAAACTTTCTTAGGACTTTTGACGTTTTTTCTCACGAATTTACGTTCAAGTTCTCAAAATTCAGATTTTATCTAAATATTTTGTGCTTTAGATTCCTATTTTTCCACTCATATTGTTTAAAATTGTCATTTCGTTGTGGAACAACTACTAAAACATTTCATTATACCGTCTGGAATCGTTTGTTTCACATTAAGGCCTCTTACTGGGGAAGACTGTTCTTTTACTTTGACAGTCCACTGGCTGTCTTTCGGTGCTGCGGGTGTTGCCATGGGACAACTTGACACGTCCGGCGCGCTCTCTCTGCTGTGACGCAGCTGCTGGAGGGGCGAGGCTATGACGTCATATCGTCTGGTGAGCGGCAGCGTGAAGCCACGAGGAATCGACCAATCCGATGGCAGCAGAGAAGATCACGAGCAGTCACATTTAACAATCAATAACCACTAATTATAGACTATATATATTTTTAAAAATTAATAAATAAAAAAATAATAATATTTAAAATTTAAGTGTAAAATTATTTAAATATTTCAAAAATATATATTTTTTTTTCTTGTTTAAAATTATTTTAATAGAATATATTACCATAACAGTACCATAGCATGAGCAGTCACATTTAACAATTAATAACCACTAATTATATATATGTATATATATATGTATAAAACATATATTTATTTTATATATATATATATATATATATATATTTAAATTAAAATTAAAAATTATTTAAATAAAAAAAAATTATAGAACATATTACCATAACAGTACCATAGCAAAAGGAGTCACATTTAACAATTACATTTTTATGAGAGTATTTGCAGAATCAAAACAAAAATTGGATAGAATTAAAAAAAAAAAAGAAAAAGAAGAAGAAGAAAAAAAAGAACCATTTCACCCAAAATCCTCATCAGTTTTTCATTCAAGGCTTAATTTAAAAACATTCAATATTATTCCAGGGCAGCTGGTTTGTATTCCAATATTTAGAAATAAATGTAATAATTTAATTAAAATAATTTTTAAATGCAAATTGTTTTTATGAAGAAACGAAAATTAAAAATAATGAATTTATTCAATTAAAAAAATTACTGTGCTGCTTCAAAAGATGAAAAACTGTCTTTGAGTCTTTTGTAGTCATAAACGAATTATCTTTGGATTTTCGACCTTTTATCAGAAAAAGTCAGAACATTCAATTCTTTACCTTCGACCTTTGTTCGCTTTGTCGATCTTTTCTCTCTCACACACACACACACACACACACACACACACACACACACACGCACACACACGCTCATGTTCTCTGTGTTCCCCGGGGTTAAAAGGTCAAAGGTCAGCGGCAAGCGAAAGTGCAGTTTACGTAAGACCTCCGTCTGTCTGTCGGAGGAAGAACTGGGACCAAAGATCAAAGGTCAAAACTACAAATAGACTTAAAACAAGGTCAATAAACTGATAAAGAACCTCGATGAGACAAACTAGACGAGTCACAAAACGACCCAGACTGAGAGACCAAACAACAAAAAAGTACATCTAAAATCATTGATCTTGAGAAGTTAAAGCCCCACCTGCAGGGGGCGCCACTGTTCCTCCTGCGGTACAGTCTATTGATCAGCTTGTGAATCCTGTAAATCATACAAAGTCAGCAAATGACTGAAACAATACGGAGGAGATGAAACGAAGGGGAAAATGTGACGGAAAACGAAGTAAATCCACCAAAATATGACAAAAAAAATAAAGTAAGAGACGGAAAATAAAGACGAAACTCGAAATATGAAGAGAAAAACAACTTGGAGGAGGAAATTCACCCTGAACTTTGGTTTCTGAGGAGAAAAACACACTTTCATAACATCCGACCAGAAAAAAAAAAGAGAAAGTTCTTTGTAATCGCCGGAGTTGTCGCACTTCCCGCTTTTCACCAGCAGAGGGCAGCAGAGATCAGGGATTTTATGAGCAGCAGCATTTTAAGGGAAAATGTGGAATTTTAGAGGATAATTATCATAATAACATATTAAGAAATAAGAATAAGACATAAGAAAGTTGCCTCAGTGATGGAATACATTATTATAACAGCACCAAACACATAAATCCATCAAGAATATGAAAAATATACCAAAGAATTAACCAGAAACAGAAGCAACAGGTGGTGCATCATTTAACAGAAGTAATAGATTACACTACAAAAAGCATTTGCACATGAGACAAATGTAATACCGACTGTGACGTTTGAGTTAACTGTACTTCTGTTCAGTTTTTACTGTAATCTTAGTCTGGAACACTCGTGTCGGCGGTCGACGGTGGAGAATTCAAGCTGTAATCTGATTACTGACAGCTGCAGACGATACCAGCGGATGCATAACGCCGGCAGACGCTAAATATCTCTAAATGATTCATTGCCCCACCGGAGCGTTGCTCCATTTATAGCGGAACAACATGTAAAAGGGATTAAGGGGGAATTATTCCCTGCGCTCAGGCTGCAGGCACCATATGCACGAATACGTTTTTTTTTGTGTCAGCAACTTTTCCAACATGATGAGGAGCGCGTTAGGCTTGCAGTTCAAATTTGCGCCACAAGGTGGCGTATCGAGTCACATACAACACGACGGCAGAAGCTGCAGAACAAGTGACGGAGGAAGAAAAGCTAAATAAAATGTCTTTATTCGTTAAGAAGAATCGATCGATTTAAAGAAAGAAAGGTGTCAAAAACAAAATGAGTAAGAAGATTATTTATTAAATAAAAAGGTTCATTTGAAACGCCCGCGACTCACTGCTGCCCCCTGGCGCAGAGAAGTGGCATTACTTGAAATACACGCTGCACCTTTAAAGGGAAGCACGTGATGATGATGATGGTGATGATAATGATGATGATGATGATGAAGGTCAAACTGTGAGGAAGAATGAAGTGATAAAGTGTGAGGGAGGCTTGGGGGGGGGGGGTTGTAATTGAGTATTTCTGCTTTGTAACTTACAGCCGATGACGCGGAGGAAGGGACTGGGCATGCCCAACCTGGAGGGGGGGGAGAGAGGGAGATAGAGAGAGAGAGAGAGAGAGAGGGAGAGAGAGAGAGGCTGCACGGGAGAGACGCGCAGAAACAGAGTTGAGATGTTTGACCGTGAAAACCCGACAAGCAGCGGCTGGTTTCACGCGTCCGTCCCCGCCTGAGTGACGCGGAGCGGCCGGCGCCTCCATCGCTCCTCACGGTCTCCCCGGCGGACGCAGGAACCGGGGGAGGGAGGGAGGGAGGGCGGGGGAGGCAGAGAGAGAGAGAGAGAGAGGGAGAGAGGGAGGGAGGGAGGGAGGGAGGCGGGGGACGCGGGGTGGATGTGGACCGCAGTGGCTCCATCAGCTCGCTGCCCGCAGGCTGCAGCACCGGGCGACGCAACAGTACCCGCGGCTTCCTGGCAGCCCGCAGGCTGGACGCGGCGGATTCCGCACTCCGGTGAGTAACTGCGGCCGCGGAGCCGCTGGCGCGTCCCGCCGCGCCGCGCTGCGCTGCGCACACCGCGCGCATACGGTGCGCAAAAAAAAAAAAAAAAAAAAAAAAAAAAAAAAGTGCGCCGCGCCGCGGGGGGTCCTCGCGCCTCCTCGACCGGGCTGGAGATTCCGCGCAACTCAAAAGGCTGATGAGGCTGCAGCCTCCTGCGGCAGCCGCGCCGGACCCGGACCGACCGTCCGGACGGTAAGAAGGAAAGGTCACCGCGGCGCGCGCACGCACGCATACGCACACACACATATATACGCACACCTGTGTCATTGACGCATCTGTGCGTGCCTGCAGAGCGCGCGCCAACTTGATGCTGAGGGCAGGAAAAGTTGGCTCTGGGGTGTGTGTGTGTGTGTGTGTGTGTGTGTGTGTGTGTGTGTGTGTGTGTGTGTGTGTGTGTGTGTGTGAGGACGTGCAGCGCTTCCTGATAAGTTTGCGTTCACCTGTACACGCACACGTTCACCTGTTCCCCCACGCGCCGGGACTGATTGTTGTTTAATTGAAGAATCACGTGACGTGTGTTTTTTGTTTTTTTTGCTCACACTCTGGATCCAGATGGTCACGTGCCGCCGCACATGCCGGTTATTTAACAATAACATTTTATCTTCAGGATTCTCAACTTTTAATAAAAGACTTTACTGCTACAGCGAAAACTGTTTGGTAAAAAAAAAAAAAAAAAAATCATAAAAGATGAGATTAATCTCACATTGTGACTGGAAATAGAAAAATCCTGCAGATAAAATCGAGGCAGAAGGAATCAGAACTTAAAAATGTGTTGAGATTTAGTCAGTTTGACACTTTTAGCAGGAAATTAAGGCAAAAAAATCAAATGACTTAGGAAAGAGATACAATTCCATAAATAGTGAGGGATTCAACAGATATTTGTAAAAAAAAACTGCTCCTTTAAGGATTGAATCTTTAAAAATAAAAATATTAATGTAATATGTAAATGTAATATTTCTTCATCTTATTGGCAGAAAAGTGATTTTCGACAGTTTGACTCAAAACGAACGACTGAAAGTGAATCTGTGTTTTTATTGACGAGGAAACAAACCAAAGACATTTACACACTCGTTACACACTCGTTATACACTTGTTACACACACGGAAGCAGAATGTAAACAAACAGGCATAAAAATACAAACAATGTGAAGAAAGTGGCACAAAATGCAACAAAACAGAAATTAAATCAACAAGAATCCAGAGTCCAGAGGCATCGAACAGCAGTTTTAAGTGAAATAAAAGCCACATTTAGATCTGGATATAAAAAAAAAAAAACTGTGTTTACATATAAACGCAGCGACGAGTCGCCACAAGAGATGATTAGTTTGATATTAGTATATTATTAGTAAACGCTCCACTGGTTTATCGGGCCAAAAACAAAACTGAAGAACAGGAAACGACTCGCACCATTTGTGGCATTGTGCTTGTTTGTTTATTTCCAGGACTCTGATTGGCTCTCATGGCTTCATGCTTCTCGCTACACTGCCCCCTGCAGGTTGGGCTGCTCACAGCAGCTCCGAGTGCAGCTGTGTGTGAACAAAGACGGGAAACTATCCGTTTTTGGTTAAAAACCCCGGGAACGTGTGAACGTGGCCGTAGAGACAAGGAACGGAAATTAAACAAAACAAAAACAAAACTGCAACAAAAAGCTGAATAATGAAGGAAAAGATGTAAAGTGAGTGACACGAGGAGTCATGTGACAGGAGGAGTCATGTGACACGTGGAGTCATGTGACACGAGGGGTCATGTGACACGAGGGGTCATGTGACACGAGGAGTCATGTGACACGTGGAGTCATGTGACACGAGGAGTCATGTGACACGAGGGGTCATGTGACACGAGGAGTCATGTGACACGTGGAGTCATGTGACACGAGGAGTCATGTGACACGAGGGGTCATGTGACGCTCCTGTTCCACCTGGTCACTTCAGGATTTAATCTTTAATCTGAAAACTTTTCTCACCTGATGATTCCTCTACAGACTAATCAATATATCGGATAATTAACAGATGAACATCTGTGATGTTTACATGCAGATGGACGGGGACATGATCAGGTGTATTGATCAGGTGTGATCAGGTGTAATGATCAGGTGTGATGATCAGGTGGATTGATCAAGTGTGATCAGGTGTAATGATCAGGTGTAATGATCAGGGGTGATTAGGTGTGATGATCAGGTGTATTGATCAGGTGTATTGATCAGGTGTGATCAGGTGTGATCAGGTGTATTGATCAGGTGTAATGATCAGGTGTGATCAGGTGTGATCAGGTGTAATGATCAGGTGTATTGATCAGGTGTATTGATCAGGTGTGATCAGGTGCTGCTGCAGCTCCTCATGATAAATTACTCTGCAGGAAAAGTGTCTCCTGCTCGTCTGCAGCAGGGGGAGGACGACCGTCCCCCCCCGCCCCCGTCCCCCGTCCCCCCAGAGGAGGACCGGCGCTGCTGCTGAAGCAGTTTGTCTTCATTTGCAGGTGGGGGGGGGGGTGGTTTGTGGGGGGGCTCAGTCTAGACGCTCTCTGGGTTTCAGTTGCTGGTCTGCTCGTCGTCTCCTTCAGGACGAAGGTTAAAACACGAAACAAAGGTCCTGCTTTGTGTTTCTCCTCACAGTGCTTCTATGTGTAGCTGTGAGCGGGGGGGGGGGGGGGGGGGGTTCTGGTGGTGGGGGGGCAGTTCTTCATTTACCCCAGGGTCACTCACATGGAGGCTTGATGACCTTGAAGAGATTCAGGCGCCATTTACACCGCAAACCCGTCTCACGTCGTCCTGGTCTTTGTCATCCGCACGACACGAAAACTCGTTTTTTTTGGGAAACGAGTTCCAGATTGAAGGAAAAGCTGCTGATGCTGTTTGTTTTTACCCAAGCTTTTCATGTCTTCTTCTGCATTTTGAATGTATTCAGTGGGTTACAACGCCCCCTAAAGGCCGGGCCTATGCACTACATCATTTCAGGCTGGTGTTAATGAGCGTCAGTTGTTGTCGCGCGCTAAAATCCCTTGTTTTAACCGTTTGAGACGAGTTATTCTCAGCTGCTTTATCGTGAGCTCAGAACACTGTCGCCACCTGGTGTTCAGAAATGTCAACGGATTAGTTGTATTTAGACAAAAAAAATTTTATTGGTAGTACGAACTACATGTTTTATTTTCGGAACATTCCGGATTGGAGTCTGGAATCTACTTCTATATTTCTATGTGCTCTGTCGTCTTCTGCGTTTTTGGTGTGTTTGGTGAGTCACAGCGCCCCCAGAGGCCTGGCATGTGTACTACATGCCCTGAAGCTTCGTGTTGAGTCGTGTTCATAGTGTTCATTGTTTTTTGGGGGGGGGGGGGGGGGGTCGTTTTTAGCCGGTGTGGCCTGAGAGTCGTCACGTGACCAGAGTTACTGTTTCTCTCTTCCCACGTCTGTTTTTCTTCCTTCCTACACTCTCTGCTCGCTCACAGCCTCGCTCTGAAGACGCTAGTGAAACGGCGAGTGTGTGTGTGTGTGTGTGTGTGTGTGTGTGTGTGTGTGTGTGTGTGTGTGTGTGTGTGTGTGTGTGTGTGTGTGTGTGTGCAGGAAGCACGTTGGAGGTGTGCCGGCGAGGTGAGAGCTCTGGCAGTGAATAGACTCTTTTAGCGTTTGGAAAGGCGCGAGGCGGCGTGTCGCCGCGACGGCGACTCGTCGTCTGCCGGCATTTGTCACGTCCGCCGGCGCCGCCACGGACGCAGCGCGTCGAGGATCGTTTGGTCTCGTTTGTGGCTGCGGTTGGAGTCGTCCCGTCGCAGAGCTCTGACTCGGCGGTGCCTCACACTGCCGCCAGCCTTTGATTTTGCACGTTCTCCTGTTTGTCCCGTGACCTTTGACCCCCCCCCCCCCCCCCCCGACTGAGGTGGTTAGCACTGTCAACTCCCAGCAGGGGGTCCCCGGTTTGATTCCAGGCTTGAGCGTGGAGCGTCCTCTCCTACCGTCACCTACTTGATTCTACTTGGATACAAATACTCCTTATCTACTTTATTACTTTCATATACAACAAGACAAACGTCGACACATCAAACGAACTTCTGTTGTCTTTAGCGTCGTGTTTCTCTGACGTCCCTGATTCCCTTTCAACAGAATAATTATTGACTTAAAAAGGTCGAGACGAACGAGATTTTCTGGACTGAACTGTTTGAGTTTCAATAAAGTTAATTGAAGTCAAAATACTGTTAAAACACTTTGAAATACTCTAATTTGAGACCAGAGTACTGTGTAATTTCACCTGCTATTAAATCAATTACCTGAATTAAACCCATTATCTGAGTATTACGTCCCAGTTCTGTTCCGCCTGTCTTCATATAAAACAAGTCCAGTAGGACTGAATGTCACCGATGTTTTTTTTTAAATTAAAGTTTTCTTTAGACTTTAACAACACAAAACCACAGCGGCACATAAATGATCTCTGATTAAAATTACATATTATCTTGAACACAGTTGCCGGTTTGTCTTCCTGACGTGATTTCAGATCGTTTTTCTTCAGTTTTCTTTTCATATTTCGACTCAATCAGCATTTTTTTCTTCTTCTCATGTGTATTGAACGAACAGCAGCAGCAGCTGGAGGTCAAAGGTCACACCCGCCGACCCCCCTTGCTTCAGCTTTAACTCCGTATGCACAGGAGTCGCGCTGCTTGTTGCTGGAGACGATATCACCGATAGATGCTAGAGTCCAGGAGGCTTTTACTTTGAAGTGACCGACCTTCTTCACCTGACGCCAGCAGGATGAACCAGTGAAGGGCGTCCGGCCTTCCCTCCGCCACGCCGGGTTATTTTTAAAGCTCGTCGATCAATGAGGCTGTTGTTCCCTCAAGTTCACCTCCCGACACCAATCAAGCTAATCTCGTAACGCCATTGTCCTTAACGCCGTTCGTCTGGAACCGGAGGTCAAGATGAGACTTTTCTTTAAAACTGGCCACCGTTCGGTGGTCTGGATTGGAAGAGGGCCGGTTTTCATTCGGGTTCGATCGTTAACGTGTCGGACGCTGGGGGCCGAGGATTAATCCCGTTTCTCTCCATTAAATCCAAAACGTTCTTTTTTTGAGGGTCTTTCAGTGAAAGAAAAGAAGGAAGAAAAATAATTAGAACACAAACTGAAATGCAAGCCTCAATCTTAA
Source organism: Blennius ocellaris (assembly GCF_963422515.1). NCBI lineage: Eukaryota > Metazoa > Chordata > Actinopteri > Blenniiformes > Blenniidae > Blennius > Blennius ocellaris. The sequence continues at coordinate 2,351,064 of NC_137670.1, forward strand.
AGAATATATAAAAACTTGAAATTAATACATAAAAGTAAGATTTCATTTTTTATTAAAAAAACATTTTTAATTATTTTGTTGATGAAAGAAAGAAAGAAGGAAAGGAGGGGAAAAAAATCTAAATTTTTCATGTATTAATAAATACAAGAACACAAACTCAAATGCCAACCTGAATCTTAAAAAAAATATATAAAAACTTGAAATTAATCCATAAAAGTTATATTTGCTTTTTTATTTAAATTTTTATTTTTTTTTATTTTTTGGGGTCATTCAGTGAAAGAAAGAAAGAAAGAAAGAAAAAGACAAAAAAGGAAAAAAAAATCAAAAATGTTCATGTAATAATTACAGAACACAAACTGAAATGCAAACCTGAATCTGAAAAATATATAAAAACTTGAAATAAATACATAAAAGTAAGATTTCCTTTATAAAAACAACAGATTGAGGTAAATTAAAAGTTAACTTAAAAAAAAGTCTTACTGATGCACACAATGAATGTTTAGTTGTAAAGATAGTTTATTATTATTATTATTATATTATTTAAAGCGAAATGAGCAGTTTCGACCTCAGAAATGCAAATATTGTCTTTTTCTCTGAAGGATTTATTTATTATTGGAAATGACAATGAAGAGTTCATGAAATGTCTAATTATTCAATAAATCTGATCATATTTAGTCGTTTGAAGTGAAACAGATGAAATGACGTTCTAAAGTGAAGATATAGAAGAACTGCTGAGACGAATGAATGAATGAATGAATGAATGAATGGTTCATTTCAGTTGCAGTTACTGTGCAAAAATGTAATTTTGTGCATTCAGTTTATATCACTTCAAAATTCACATGTACTTTTATATTTTTTACAATTTCTGTAGCTGAAGTGGGTATAAAAGCTGAAGCCAAGGCTTATTTTTGCTTATCTCTTAAAAATCCATACATTTACTCATTACACCAGAGATAAAACAAAAAAAAACTGAATATAAAACTTATATTTTGGGTAAAAAATTGTGTAAATCCATCTGGAAAGTGGCGGAGCTGCAGTTTCTCGGCTCACCACTTCAGTTGCCGCGTTTCATCTCGTATTTAAACACAAAATCCTCCGGCGACGAAGAGTCTTTGTTATTTGAACGTGATGCTTGTGCTCCGGCAGCGTTGAGAAGTTCCCACGCCGACTGTATACGTGGCGCTGAATTATTTAAACCCGGAGCAGGAACGCGGAGCTGTACGTCCCAAATATAGACGTTACACAACTCCGTGACGAGGAGGTGGCTGACCTGCTGCTCCTCCTGGAAGGAGGTGAACTGGCTCGTGGTGGTCGCTGGTTTTGTTTTGGTTTTAATTAATTAATTGGTTTGTAGCTGAAGCTTTTTGAACGGATCAGCAGAAATGACAGTTTTCTTATTTGTGCCTGTTTGACAGAGCGACTATGAACCAAACTGGATCCCAGCACAGGGAGGAAGAGGAGGAGGAAGAGGAGGAGGAAGAGGAGGAGGTGGGAGGAGGTGGACAGAAGTGGGAAGAGGAGGAGGAAGAAGAGGAGGAGGAGGAGGAGGGTTTGGGGGAATCTAGATTGTGCTGCTGCCGGGCGCCTCTCTCACCTCCTCCTACCTCCTCCCACCTCCTACCTCCTCCCACCCCCTCCTACCTCCTTCCACCTCCTCCCTGATCCTCCCACCTTCCTCCTACCTCCTCCCATGCGCCTCCCTGCTCCTCCCACCTCCTCCTACCTCCTCCCACCTCCTCCCACTTCCTCCCTGCTCCTCCCACTTCCCTCCACCTCCTCCCTGCTCCTCCCACCTCCTTCCTACTCCTCCCACCTCCCCCCACTTCCTCCTACCTCCTCCCATGCTCCTCCCTGCTCCTCCCACCTCCTCCCACTTCCTCCCACCTCCTCTTACCTCCTCCCACCTCCTCCCTGTTCCTCCCTGCTCCTCCCACTTCCTCCCTGCTCCTCCCACTTCCTCCCTGCTCCTCCCACTTCCCTCCCTGTTCCTCCCTGCTCCTCCCACCTCCTCCCACCTCCTCCCTGCTCCTCCCTGCTCCTCCCACCTCCTTCCACCTCCTCCCTGCTCCTCCCTGCTCCTCTCACCTCCTCCCACTTCCTCCCTGCTCCTCCCTGCTCTTCCCACCTCCTTCCACCTCCTCCCTGCTCCTCCCTGCTCCTCCCACCTCCTCCCTGCTCCTCCCTGCTCCTCCCTGCTCCTCTCACCTCCTCCCACTTCCTCCCTGCTCCTCCCTGCTCCTCTCACCTCCTCCCACTTCCTCCCTGCTCCTCCCTGCTCCTCCCACCTCCTCCCACTTCCTCCCTGCTCCTCCTAACCTCCACACTGACTCAGCATGTATGTGAGAGGCAGGACGGGGTGAGAGCAGAGTGCTAATAGGCTGTTGGGAGGAGGAAGAGGAGGAGGGGGAGGAGGAGGAGGAGGAGGAAGAGGAGGAGGAGGAGGAGGAAGAGGAGGAGGAGGAGGAGGAGGAGGAGCCGCCAGTCGGACAGGTCTGTGAGGAGTTTGTGACGGAGTGAGGATGAGAATGAAGGACAGAGGAGATGAGATAAAGCATGTGGGAGGTGAAGATCCTGTATGGAGGGAGAGGTGAGTGTGAGGAGGAGGAGGAGGAGGAGGAGGAGGAGGAGGAGGAGGACGAGGACGAAGAGCAGCAGGATGTTTGTGTGTCCGTAGTAGAAACGTATCAGTGAGTCTCTGTTTCTGCTGACAGCGGCGGTCGATCAGGATTAACTGGAGCAGCGAGGCTTCGCTGATACAGATGTTCAGGGTGTGTGTGTGTGTGTGTGTGTGTGTGTGTGTGTGTGTGTGTGTGTGTGTGTGTGTGTGTGTGTGTGTGTGTGTGTGTGTGTGTGTGTGTGTGTGTGTGTGTGTGTGTGTGTGTGTGTGTGTGTGTGTGTGTGTGTGTGTCTGACACTGGCTGCTGCATATTTCAGTAGAATCAGTAGTTGTGGGCAAGTTGCTGCTCGTTGTGTCGCCTGATTTCACTGTTTCACTGTCGTGTGAACGTCTGAAGGAGACGTTGATTATTGATCTGATCTGAGTTGATTATTAAAGATCTGAGTTGATTATTAAAGATCTGAGTTGATTATTAAAGATTTGAGTTGATTATTAAAGATCTGAGGTTGATTATTAAAGATCTGAGGTTGATTATTAAAGATCAGAGGTTGATTATTAAAGATCTGAGGTTGATTATTAAAGATCTGATCTGAGTTGATTATTAAAGATCTGAGTTGATTATTAAAGATCTGAGTTGATTATTAAAGATCTGAGTTGATTATTAAAGATTTGAGTTGATTATTAAAGATCTGAGGTTGATTATTAAAGATCTGAGGTTGATTATTAAAGATCAGAGGTTGATTATTAAAGATCTGAGGTTGATTATTAAAGATCTGAGGTTGATTATTAAAGATCTGATCTGAGTTGATTATTAAAGATTTGAGTTGATTATTTAAGATTTGAGTTGATTATTAAAGATTTGAGTTGATTATTAAAGATCTGAGGTGATTATTAAAGATCTGAGGTTGATTATTAAAGATTTGAGTTGATTATTAAAGATTTGAGTTGATTATTAAAGATCTGAGGTTGATTATTAAAGATCAGAGGTTGATTATTAAAGATCTGAGGTTGATTATTAAAGATCAGAGGTTGATTATTAAAGATCTGAGGTTGATTATTAAAGATTTGAGTTGATTATTTAAGATTTGAGTTGATTATTAAACATTTGAGTTGATTATTAAAGATCTGAGGTTGATTATTAAAGATATGAGGTTGATTATTAAACATCAGATCCACACGTTGCCGTGCAACAAAACTCAGTCAGGATTTCGATTTCTGATCTCGTTTTAACTGATTCGTCAACTTTAAGATTCTTCGGCTTTCAGTTCTACAATCTCACTTCTTCATTTTAATCTTTTATTTTTCTATTTGCAGCAAATTTCCTGAACCGTATTTTCTACATTAGATTCTACTTCTATTGTTAGATGACACATATGTCATTTAAAAAATATATAATTCACAGTTTACTTCAATTCAGGCTTTTAATGTTATTTAATATAGTTTCATGTGATTCGCTTCATTTCCTATATTTCACTTTGTTTCTATTCCTCTGCTTGTTTTTGCCGCTTTGCTGACGTTTTCAATATTTGCAGTATCAATTGTTAATTTTGCGATGATATTTTGTTGGATTATATGATTATGTATATTTTACTGCAGGTTTTTTTGTGTTTTTATTCACAGACTAATTTTCCTTTTTTTTTCCTTTGTTTTTTTGTTAATAAAAAATTTTTCGGGATCTTTCAGTGTTTTTCTTTTTCGCAGAATGGTTCATTTCTTGCTTTCCTATTTTAAGCTGTTTTCCTGTTTTTTATTCTTCTGAGTTCTTTTGGTTTTTCTTTAACCGTTTCTTGTATATTTGGATTTTTGTTGTTGTTGTCCTTTTGGCTCCTTTCTTCTCATCGTGTGTCTTTTGTGTTTCTTATTTTGCTGCGTTTTCTATTTTTGCTTCATTTCTAAAACGAGCAGCCATTTTCCCCCCCCTGTACGTTTGAAGTTACGTGTTTTCTGTCGCTGCAGGTTGTGATTTACTCGTCTTGAAGCTCACGTTTTCTATTTTTACTGCAGATTTCTATTTTTAGTTGGATGTTTACTGCAGATTTCTATTTTTAGTTGGATGTTTACTGCAGATTTCTATTTTTAGTTGGATGTTTACTGCAGATTTCTATTTTTAGTTGGATGTTTGCGGTTTTCCTTTCATATTTTGTCGGCTCGATTTAAATTCCGCTTCGGTCTTTTGTATTTTCTGCACCAATCGCTTTGTGATTTAGTTATATTATAGCATTCTGCTTTGAAAAGCTATTTTTAGCCCAGTGTTTTGATTGATTTTTCTATTTTTAGTGTCGTTTTTGTTTGTATCTAACTGTTTTTTTGGAGTTTTTTTTTACATTTTTCTCTTTGTTCTGCGTTGTTTCAGTGTCACTATGTTGCTCTTCTGGTTTCAAAATACTTTTTCATCATTAATTCTACTCCCGGTTTCCTCTTCTTCTATATTAAGATGTATTTTGCATTTGACCTTTTCATTTTATCTCTTCCGTTTAATTGCTGAAGCCACAGTTTTCAGTTTTCTCTCCAGTTTGTAAGTTTGTGTTTCCTATTTTTTGCAGAGTTTTCTGAGTCGTCTGTCACTTTACCTTTAAGCGTGTCGTGTTCATGAGCCGCTCTCATTATTCTGCCGTTTCCATTATTTGCGCCTCTGGACTATATTTAGCTGTTTTTTTTTTCACTTTGCTGGAGTTGCGACTTCTATTTTTTGCAGCGCGGTTCATTGTCTGGTCATGTTTACTTTCTCTGCTGCTCGTAGTTTGTTTTGTTTTTCACTGTGAAGCACTTTCTCTGTTATGTTGATGAACTTGCTCTCTCTCTCTCTCTCTCTCTCTCTCTTTTAGCTCTTGCTCTCTTTTTGCTCTTGCTCTTGTTCCCTCTATATTTTGTTGTCTGTTTTTTTGTAGTTAACACATTGTACTCAAATCAGAAAAGCGGAGAGTTCGTAGGAACGTCTCAAACTTGAAGACGACAGTAGATGTTGCTCGCTCCTGAATCGGGGGAGGGGCGACGACAGCAACGTCAAAAATGAGATTATCGACGACAGAGAATTTGTTCCGCTATCGTTCATGTTCAAGGCGCTTCGTCGTCGTTGCTGTTGTCAAGCAGCTGCACTCTGGTTGATTCGATTCTTATTTCCTGCAGGATTTGTCTTCAGTCATTCGTCCCGAATCGCAGGACGGGTAACAGGACTCAGTTGGAAGGTGAACGGACGAGCGGTTTGTTCAGAAAGGTCACTTCTATCTGCTGCTCGTCCTGCCACTTCTATCTGCTGCTCGTCCTGCAGGAGCGTCACGATACCTCAGAGTTCGGGGGGAAACCCACAGAGCAGATTTGACAGGAAGTGGCGCTCTGCTCAGCTTCACCGCAGACAGAAGCTCTCCTCACGTTACCGCGGCGATCTAACGCTAATGCTTCAATCCAATCAATACCGCTGCTCATATTGCTGCACGTCGTTACGAGCGGCGGCGGCGTCCTGATTCTCCTCCGGCGTTGAAACGAGCGGAACACTGAGTCTGAATGACGACGTCTGATTCTCTGTCTCGCAGGGGAAATGTTCCCACGATGATCTCGAAGTGGGATGACTTGCAAAATTGCACGGTGTTCATGAGGTGCCGGAGGTAAATACTTTAATAAGCTTGTCATATATAAGGGACATGTTTACAAAATGATTGTCAGGATTAGTATGACCGGTGTTGGACTGTTGGCCTGGAGGGGAGGAGTCACGCCTGACATAACAGACGTTTGGGTTCCATTCCAGTCTTTTCATTTTTATTGTTAGGGTTAGGGTTTACACGGTGACACGGTGTACGTCCAGATAGGACGTACACCGTGTGTCCCGGCATGCAGGGGTGTCCTTACCGGCGGAGGTTTCCTGCAAGCCACCAAGTCACAGCAGGAATTCTTTGGCACGGTGGACCTTTACAACCGCTTCCTCATGCAAGCAGCTCCCCTTGTATGAAACTCTTGAGGGCCAATCAGGACGTGGACCAAGGTTACGTTCTCCACCACCGCCGATCTCCAACGGCACCTCGGACTACGCGGTGGGGGGCGTGGCGACTGCGTGAGAGGAAGTACCGCAAACCCGACTGAGATCTCTTGGCCCTTCTTCAAACGTCCATCGTACTTTAGGTTTCTGTTGGTGGACCACGAACCCCTCGCCTTTGACCAAGTGCAAGACCTCGGCGCCTCGGTCTGTGGAAATACACTGCAAATGCTCCAACCAATTAACAAGACAAACGTCTTGGATGCCAATGAGTTTTCATTGTGTAAACGGCGGCCAAAGCTCAAGCCAGCCAGGCGTTTCAGACAGAGGAAACATTTCTGAATGTCGGCTCCGTCACGTCTCCCTTCGGTTCACGGCGACTCGGTTGGAGTTCACGGGGTTCGGCCTGCGCGCCACCGAGCCGCCTGCTATTCCCCCGACGTCCACACGAAGCCAGTCTGAGGCGACGCCGGGTATCAAATGTGCACAGGTCAATAGCAGCTTCGATCCGGCGTGAAGGTGGTGAGTAGCAGCTGGATGTTTTACCCCCCCCCCCGATTTCCCCGTCGCTCATGAATTAATCACCAGCCGCGTTAATCCACCGAGCTTTAATGTGTTTCTGCTTGTAGTGAAATCATAGCTGCTGCTGCTGCTCAGCGCCAGAAACAAGCTGAGCTAATATTAACACGACATCAGAGCCCATCGTAACCAGACGGATAATATTACTGGGGATGCACCGATACCGATACCGATACCGATACTCATACCGATACCGATACCAGGTCTGATTCTACTTCCTCTTACTCGGAAAGAGATACTCTGATGCAACCCGGCAAGAATAATGATGGTGTGTGTGTGTGTGTGTGTGTGTGTGTGTGTGTGTGTGTGTGTGTGTGTGTGTGTGTGTGTGTGTGTGTGTGTGTGTGTGTGTGTGTGTGTGTGTGTGTGTGTGTGTGTGTGTGCGTGTGCGTGTGTGATTTCAGAATTTCTCTGCTGACGTCTACAAATCATTCTTTTTTTTTAAAGTGAGAATATTTCTGAAAAGGTCAAACTGATGTTTTTTGGTTTTTGTTTATTAAGTTTGAGGTAAAGAGTCACATCAACAATAATGATTAAAACAAGTCTGTTTTAAGAAGAAAATCCCTCGAGCAAAACAATGTAATCTAAAAAGTACTTGAAACACGGAGCTTAAATACAAAATTAAAATTGTTTGTCAGAGTGATGGATGAGTAGAATGACTCGTTATTATTCGGGTCTTTAAGAATCTAAAAATCTAAATATATGAAGCTTAAAACAGTAAAAAAAAAAAAGAAGTTTAACAGCAGCTGAATACTACAGAGAGAATAACAGTTTCTTTATTACACAGCAGTAATGCATTCATTGGCAAGCTAAATAGTCATCACCGAACAATATTGCAGGAATTTTCCTGGAAAATGTGGCAAAAATGAAGGTAAATGAAAATATTTGAACAGATGCTCCTTGTTAAAATAAGAACCAGATGAAAGGGACGTGCCGCTGACGAGGCTTTGATGACATAACGGAGGAAGACGGCTTTCCTCCTCCCGCGACAATCGATCGGCTGCAGTGATTAACGTCCTCTATCGATCCCCGTCCACGTCCGTCTGCTTCACGCCACCGCGGTTTCTCCGCAGTAAGTCAGGCGGCGTGTGACAGGTGGCGAGCGCTAATGGTTTGTTTCTACTGTAACTCCTGGCACAGCGGCGTGCGCGCCCGCCGGCGTTGCCAAGTTGGACGACGGTCAGGAAACTGAGCGATCAAGGACGAAGACACTGCAGCACCCGGGACTCGAGATCAGAAGAGAGATACGGTGTGATTTTACCGGATAAATGAGCTCCATCAGATGGCGATACGCACTTGGAGATGTATTTTACATTATTTCACACCCAGATTAGGGTGGAGGAGGGCGGGGGAGGGGGGGGGGTGTTGATTTATTCAGTGTGGGATGGTACAATCAGCCCCCACACATAGAGATTGAAGCTTCTTTACCAACAGACCAAACTAAATACGTTGAATAAATCTATTTTAAAAGTCAAACTTACTGGAGCTTTTTTTTTTAATTTCTTCTTGAGTGATTCTCCGTCATTAATCTCGACATACTTGAGGACCAACTGCTTCATCAGAGTTTGCTGTGGTTCAGCTCAACCCACCACTACATATATATATACATATATATATAGCTATATATATATAGATATATAAACACTAGATGCCGCACGGCCTATCGGCGCCCGTTGACGTGCCGATACGGCGCCGCCATCTTGGCGAGGTCTCTCGCTCGTGCTAAACATGAAGATCCAGGCTAGAAAATCCACAAAAACATTTGTAGCTCGTTTGCTAGTCCACCTAGCAACACAAAACAAATACCTAATTTAAAAGCTGAGGGAAAGACCCCCCCCCCCCTCCCCCCCCCCCCCCCCAATAATTTTTCCATGAGATTGCCGCAATATAGAGCTTTGCTATGTGGACTAGCAAGCGAGCTACGACTGTTTTTGTGACCCACCCAAGATGGCGGCGCTGTAGGCTCATCACAGGCGCCGCATTGAGGCATCTAGTGTTTATACATCTATGCATATAGACTATCAGTCTTAATATGAAAAAAGGAGCACCCCATGGCTCGTCTCTAGGACTGCTTCTGTTTTCCTTTATTATTATTTCTCATTTATTGAATGATTCGCCTCCACTTGTTTCTGACTATGAAACACTGTTATACGCCGACGATACCGTTAATCCCTCGTCTAATGTGGATAAATCCATAACCAATAATTGTCCACAACGTGGGTTTGCCTCTTCCTGGACTTATTGGCTCCACGTTGGCTCACGAGACTTTAGTTTCATCCCGTTCTTCACTTTACAGGCGATATTCACTCAGTTATAAGTCATATCTTACTGTCCGTGCTGATTTACTCCCCGATATTAAAAAATATCGACGACGATGCGAATGACAAAGTTATGATCTCCAGCTTTTGCTTGTAAAAGTTAAACACTAGGACTATATACTGATCATGTATTGCGATAGCTTCATATAATAGTAAGTCTATTTATCAGTTATTAAAAGGTTCGTGGTTTAAAGGAATGACTCACGACGAGCGAACGTTCAGATTATGTAGGAAACGTGTGAACGTTTAACAGCCTGCATGTGTTTCCTGGCAGAGGGAGACGGTCGTCTTGGATCCGCGGCTTCTTTCTGGGTCTTCCTGTAACGCTACCCTCCCTCCGGCGTGGCGTCCTGCCAGCTCCGCTCTGCCTCAGACACGTGACTCGTCTCCCCCCCCCCCCCCTCCTCTGTCCATCCGTCTCCCGCCGTCGTCTCTCTCCTCCGACGAGTTCATATAGATCAGGAGGGCCGCCGATTCGGTTCGGGCCCGTCAGAGAATCAATCGGACCGCGGTCGTCTTGACTTCCTGTCCCCGCGGTGACGACTCGCCATCCCGTCAGGGTCTCTGGTAATGACGTCTGAAACAAGGCACTCAGATTTTGAGGAGTCGTTGTCGGTGTGTCGTCGCCTAAATTTTAAATCTGAGCATCAAATTTGTTTTTTCCGGGGTCGTGAACTCGAGAGCTAAAATTAGCCGACAGTCTTTCTCTGAGGCAATAGACATAGACGATTCCCAGTTAGACGATTCACAGTGAGACGACTTATTATATTAAGTAACATTTCAGTGACCGAGGATTAAAAACATTTAGACGACTTCATATATATAAGTGAATTATTTGTATTCTAGGTCACTAGAATGTTACAAATAATTCACTTAATAGCTATTTAGCCGTCTAAATGGGAATCGTCTATCTGGGAATCGTCTATCTGGGGGGGAAAAACACGGTTGTCTAACTGGGAAACGTCTATCTGGGAATAAAACACTGTCGTCTAACTGGGAATCGTCTATCTGGGAAATAAAACACTGTCGTCTAACTGGGAATCGTCTATCTGGGAAAAAAAACCACTGTCGTCTAACTGGGAATCGTCTATCTGGGGAAAAAAACACGGTTGTCTAACTGGGAATCGTCTCTCCGGGTTGAAACGACACATCATATGTCTTTAGCAACAAGGAGCCACATCGTCTTCCTCACACCTCTTCCAGACAATTCCCCCCCCCCCCACCCCCCTCCCCCCCCTCCTTCAGCCACCAACAACTGGACAAAGGCCTTTTCTGTGAGCGGCGTCGTTGTGGGAACAGAAACTCGGAGGTGTGAGAAACGGAGAGGCGGCGAAAGAAACGCAAACGAGGGTCATTAAAGACGAATGATGAAGGAAGAAGCTGCAGCAAGTATCAGTCCGGCGGCGTTGAAACGGGGGGCGGGGGGGGGTGGAAACATCCAATCGGGGTCAAAAGAGGGACGGTTTTCCGCGAGCGTCCCGCCAAACTTTAAATCCCAAGTTCTCTTTGTTCCGTCGACTTCTCTCCTCGCCGCGCTCGTTCCCCCCCGCCGCGACCATACGGCCATACGGCCGCGCCAATCTGTCGCTGCTGGCAGAAAAACACAGTTCACCACCAGCGACCAACTGACTTTTTCCTGTTTTTGTTCCCAGATAGACGATTCCCAGTTAGACAACAGTGTTTTTATTCCCAGATAGACGATTCCCAGTTAGACAACAGTGTTTTTATTCCCAGTTAGATGATTCTCAGTTAGACGACAGTGTTTTTTTCCCCCAGATAGACGATTCCCAGTTAGACAACAGTGTTTTTATTCCCAGATAGACGATTCCCAGTTAGACAACAGTGTTTTTATTCCCAGTTAGATGATTCTCAGTTAGACGACAGTGTTTTTTTTTCCCAGATAGACGATTCCCATTTAGACAATCGTGTTTTTTCCCCCAGATAGACGATTCCCAGTTAGACGACAGTGTTTTTTTCCCAGTTAGATGATTCTCAGTTACACAACAGTGTTTTTTCCCCCAGATAGACGATTCCCAGTTACACAACAGTGATTTTTCCCAGATAGACGATTCCCAGTTACACAACAGTGATTTTTCCCAGATAGACGATTCTCAGTTACACAACAGTGTTTTTTCCCAGATAGACGATTCCCAGTTACACAACAGTGATTTTTTCCCAGATAGACGATTCCCAGTTACACAACAGTGATTTTTCCCAGATAGACGATTCCCAGTTAGACAACAGTGTTTTTTTTTTCGTCTAAATGGGAATCGTCTGTCTGGGCGTCGACAGTGGCGGCTGGTGATAAAGTTATTATGTGGGGCTCTTCATTATTATTCAATGTCAGCCAATGTTAACTTAATTTAAATAGCGCGCGTTTATAAACCACATTACAAGCATCGATTTTCAGATTGGCAGACGCCTCAGGGATGAAAGATTATAACTCTTTCAAACAAAAAGCACTTATTAAGTCTCTTTTATTAACATACTTGTAAACAAATACGAGCAGAAGCTCCATTAGTCCCTTTTGGAAAACGAACGTGTTTTGAGGCTCGTTTACTGGAGTTTAGGAAAAACAAAAAGGTACGTCAGGTATATTTTCAAACAGCACATCAATCCGTCTTTCAAAGCATTTTAGAACTCGTTGAAAGAATCCTCAGAAAAGAAGTGAACAATAAACTGCTTTTTTTTTCTTAAGCTCTTAGATTTTTAGTCATTAATAAATAAATAAACATTAACAAAACTGGACACGCTTGCAAATTTGTGAACACATTTCTGTTTGTGTGCATTTAACAATAACTACTAGAAAACACACACACACACACACACTACTAGAGAGAAATCAAGAAATACTGTCTTTTATTAAAGATGATGTGTAGAAAATGAAGCGAACACAGTTCAGTATCGTTTCCCTGAAAGTGGACGTTGTTTGTTGTGTAAATGTGAAACTCCTTTGAAATCAAAACGGTGTGTTTCCATTTCTAACGTCGTCGTGGAAACGGGTCCTTAAAGATCAGCGTTGCCTGCTTCCGTGCGTCGCGCTCCCACATTGTTCCCAAAATAAATCCCGATCGGAGCCGGATAATTAGATTTACTGCCACGTCTCAACCCGGGGATCCTCGTCATCAACGGCTGAACGCGGAGCGTTGAATCGTTTGCGCCCGAGGCTCTTTCACACGACGCAGGACAGTTTCCTGTCTCCTCTCCTGTCCTCTCTGTGACACCACATTTCCACTCACACGTCCCCGAAGTCGGCGGTAATTAATTTGCACTAGAGACTTTTGGCCGAACGTGAATCGTGAAGAGAGTCGACGCTGCTCGGCTCCTCGTCAGCCGTTACCTTCGATACCAAGCATGATTTATTTAGGATATTTTTACTTTTTAAAAAAAAAAGGAAGTGCTGTGGCGCTCTGGAGGAGCTTTATGGGAGAAGTGACAGTGGCTTACCAGAACCGGGCTGCAAGAGCTTGTCTTAATCTGACACCGATTGTGTTTTTCCGGCGGTGCTTCGTGAGCGAGTCTTTAAACCCTGAGGTCACACTGAGCTGGTCTGACTCCTCCTGAAGTCCAGGCCTGAAACCAACTGAGCTTGAGACGAAACACTGAATATAGCAACTCGTCTTGAATCTGCCTTTATTGTATTTTGACTTGGGGAACAATCATTTCTTCAGATACGTCTCCACAGCGGAACGCCGAGTGGACCGCTACGTCGGATGTTTGGATCTTCTCGTCTGTGAAACGTCTTGGATTGTTTGTTCTCACAACGAGGAGCCGGCGGCGACATCGCGGCAGCGTTGTTATGACTTCGACTCGACCTTCGACGGACGGTCGCATCCTTGATACAACCCTTTATCTTCATCGCCGGGTTCCAAACCGACGCCATAGCGTCAAGGCGAACACCTCTAACTTCCTCTGACTCCGGCTCGCTTTGCCGTTAGATGTGCTCCAGTATTCGTCGACCCTCTTAACGCTGTTGTTTTCTAAACCGTCACTAACATTCATAGTGCTACACTCAGTCGTCTATATCTGACTTTTTTTTTTAAGCCTCTTTGACACAACGTTGGATCAACTTGGAGGCGCTTGAGTTTGAATACAGGCATAATGACAGTAGCTCTTCTCTTTCATTCGCAGGTATGAGGAATAGGAAGCTGTTGCAGTCGTCCTGTTCGGCCGGCGTCTCTCGGCTCTGCTCACACACACACTCCGGGCGGCAGAAGAAAGACCTTCTAAAAATAAACTGACGTCCACCAGCAGCAGAAACACAAAATCCAAACCAACAAAAATAGGAGATAAAAAGAAGTGTTTTCTCTCTCTCTCTCTCTCTCTCGCTCTCTCTGCTGCTCCACTTCTGTCTCTCCGTCCTCATTACGAGAGGAGGTCATGTCCCAGTCTGGAAAAGTCCTTCATCTGTATGTGGAAGTGAGGTCTGCCCCAGATCAGAATGGAGGGAAGGCGGCGTTCGGAGAGGGTGAAGAAGGCCTTGCTCAGGGGCACTCGGTTAAGGAGAGTCCCGCCGAGCTCCTGTCGCAGCTAGCGAGCCAGACGAAGGCCTCGGCGCCTCACCGCCTGGTCCAGGACTTCCCGCACGGCCAGTCGCCGTCTCGGCACAATGTCGGCTTCCAGCTGAAACCGGCCGGCGGCTCGCCGACGGCCCCGCACTGGAGCTCGCCGCTCCGCTCGTCCCCCTCGCTCGGCAAGGCTCCCCAGGAGGTCGGCGACGGCAAGCGGTCCGTGGTCACATTCAGCTACGTGGAGAAATCCAATGTGAAGACATTGGAGAGTCCGCGCAACTCCGTCCGCGAGAGGCGAGTCCGAGAGGAGCGATCCACTCCCTCCCACTTTCGAAAGCGCCTCAGCGACCCCGTTTGGCTCGGGAGTCCAGATTCGTCGTGCAGCTCCAGTCCCAAGTTGACGTTCCGATCCCCGGGAACTCACCAGCAGACGTTCTCCCCCGGCCTTCGACAGCCTCACCTGGACCCCATCGGACGGGCAGCTACCCAAAGGGCTGTGGAGGAGTTTGGCTCGCCGTTACTGAGGATTAAGCTAGCTCACGCCCTGGAGCAGGCCTCCTCCCCCTCTTCCTTTTCCCGCTACAGCCAGCAGACCCGCTGTCAGTCCTGGGCCGGGTCTCCGGTTCAGCGTCAGAACATTGGCATTAACTCCAAAGACCTCTTCGCCGATCGGAGCCAGACCGTTTGTGGTCCGCCTCGGAGCCCGGTGTTGGACCAGCTCTCCTCCAGGCAGTCCTCACAGTTTAGACCCAGGTCCTGTGGTGAATCCGAGAGCCCTCTGCACCGTTCCGGAGCGGGCAAAACCATGGCGGGGCAAAACATCGGCGGGGTCTGCACCAGCAGTGCCTCACCGCAACTTGGCAATAATGGAGTCGAGGGCTTGAACCAGTTGAGTGACAGTAAGTCTCTGTCTCCAGCTCAGAGTCCAGAAGTCGCCCGCAGGCTCGCCGAGGAGCCCACCGAGTTCAACTCCATTTTCACAGAGTCGAGGAGGTCCTCGTTGCACAACGCTTTAGGCGAGCTCGGCAGCAGCTCACACTCTGGAGACTCGACTCCAAATGCACAACAATCTAAACAAACGCTGAAGATGAACATCCCTTTAAATGACCAAAACACGCCAGCACCCGACAACACGGACCCTCACCAGCCCGAACACTTGCAGTCCCTTGATGCAGACTCTCACACGAACTGCGACGCACACCAGGAGGACTCGAATCAGGTCTCGATTCTGTCGGTGGCTCAGAGTTCTCCTGCCCTGCCGTCTCGTGTCCTTCGCCCCACTCATCCTCCCACAGAATTCGGTTCTCCGTTGAGGGACCCCAGATTGCTTCAGATGGACCTTCGAGCGCCAGACACCCCCACCCTGCACCGCCGACAGCCTCCGCAGTACACCGGCGACTGCTGGTCCCCGACCCTGGACCGGAACGCCGACCTGGCTGGTTTTGAGAAGGGGGACTGCACGGAGCTGGCTCGGAGGCTTTTCATCAATCAAAGTGTTGAGGAGGCGCCGGTGAGCTGGACGTCCAGGCAGCAGTGGGGGAACCAGTCAGACGGCAGCTCTACACCCAAAACTGACGCTGGACGAGAGTCCAACGGCGACCAGACCTCCGACTGCCGGTCTGGTCAGCGCCGCCGGCCACTCAGCCCCACCGCCCAGCAGAAACGGGCCGAGCAGCGGCGGAGAGAGATCCTCCTCCTGGGACCGGTGGCGCTGGACTCCGCGGACGAGGACGACGGCTGTGAAGAGGAGGACCAGGGGTACGAGGTGGAGGCGTCCAGCTCCCGGAGGGCGGACGAGCCTCCGGAGGTGGAGCACAACGGGGCGATGGGCGGAGGCTCGTCCTCGCGGAGCTCCAGCGGCGTCACCGGCAGTTTGGGGGACCGGGACTGTGTGTCGCCGGAGTCCAGCCAGTCCAGTCACCAGAGCAACGAGACGGGCGCCGCCACCTCAGGAATACAGGTGGGTCGCGTTCGGTCAAGAAATCCACAGTTATTTACTTTTTCCCTCGATCGGCTTGTTGCCATAACAGTTTCGAGTTTTGAAACGTTCTGCCATCGTGCCCGTGATGCTCGTTTTCCCGAACTGGGACTCGTCCTTCAGCGGTCTTCAGAGTTTGTCTCGGTGTGTCTCTTGCAGACGGACAGCGGCAGCGCGGCCCCCGTCCCCTCGCTGCACTGTCAAAGGATCGCTCGGGCGAAGTGGGAGTTTTTGTTCGGGAGCTCTGCTGAGGAGGCAGCGAGTCCAGGGGAGAAACGTGAGAACCGATCTTCCAGATTATATCTGGATTATACGTCCAGATTATAGAGCATCTTCCTCCTCCTTTAAAGAAGTAACTAGTCCCTGTCATCGTCTGTCTTACTGCTTCCATTTGTCCCTTGTCCAGATCCTCCGGAGGGATCCACAGCGCCCCCCAGCGGTAACTCCAGCGAGTCCCCCACCCCGACGCCCCCGTCCTCCCTCCCCCTGCTCTCGGCCAATCACGAGGTGCAGCACGTGGAGGTGGAGCTGGTGACCCCGCCCCCGGCCGTCACCGGCACGTCCCCCAAAACCGGCATCATCCGCCGCACGCTAAAGTACTCGGAGACGGACCTGGACGCCGTCCCGCTGCGCTGCTACCGGGAGACGGACATCGACGAGCTGCTGGCGGCCGAGCAGGACGACGCCGACTCCGCCTTCGGCAGCAACCGCAGCGTGCAGGGCAACTCCGGCGCCGGCAGCAGCCCCCTGGGGGGGCCGGCGTACGGGAGGACCGGGGGGGAGGAGGAGGATGGGGAGGAAGAGGAGGAGGAGGAGGAAGAGGAGGAGGAGGAAGAAATGGTGAGCTGGGCGAGCGTGAGGATGCAGGGAGACAACAGGAAGCAGCAGCAGGAGGAGCCCGAGGTGTTTGGACACCTGCTGAAGAGGTACAAACAAACAAACAAACAAACAAAAGGACAAATGCTATGCAAACAAGTAAACAAACAAATAGGAACATTAAAAACAAAAACACATAAAGTACAAAGGCTAAACAATCAAACAGGAAAATAAACACAACAAACAAGCAAGAACAAATGCTATGCAAACAAGTAAACAAACAAATAGGAATATTAAAAAAGCAAACACAAAGTAAAAAGGCTAAACAATCAAACAGGAAAATAAACACAACAAACAAGCAAGAACAAATGCTATGCAAACAAGTAAACAAACAAACAAAATAAGCACAACAAACAATGCCTGCAATGGAAGAAACATCATACCCAGTGAAAGATACGATAGAAAAACATTATAAACAAGTAAACAAACATCCACACTTGCAGGCAAACAAAGACATCAAAGCGATTTCATGCACAAACAATACAACGTTTGACACGGAACAACGGAACAACAAATGTGAAGATACATAATGTCCCAACAAACAAAACAATAACCAGGAAAACTATACATTTTTACAGCTAAACAAACAAACAAACACACGACGCGGAAACAAATAAGTAACACGGAACTACATAAAACACAAAAAGAACAGTTAATAAAGAAGCCTTTCAATATGCATTCAAAAGGTAAACAAACAAGTGGTCTCCTGAAGAAAAGGTAGAACACATCACACTCAAAAACAAAATAGAAAACAAAAAACATGCATGAGAGGCAAAGTAAAGTAACATGAAAATGCTTAAAAAACACGAATAGAAAATCTTTCAAACTCGTAAACAAAGATTCCACAAACAATAATACAGGAGATTAATAAAACACTAAACATACAAGTTGATATTAAAACAAAGGAGAAAACGACAAATGTTCAAACTGGGATGCAGCCGAGGGGAATTTGTGTGTTTGTGTTTGCGTTTGGCAGGTTGTTGGTAAACAGGTTTGGTAAACAGTCTTTCCTGTGTCCAGGCCGACGGAGACGTTCTTCGACAACCACAACCCGGCGCTGAAGTCGCCGCTGCTGGTGTCGGGGCCGCGCCTCGCCGCCGAGGACACGTTCAGCCGCCACTTCGAGAGCATCATGGAGTCCCACCGCGCCAAGGGGACGTCCTACAACAGCCTGGACAGCGAGGAGCTGCTGAGCTCCAGCGCGCAGACCGTGCTGACCTTCGACCTGCCCACGCTCACGCCCGCCATCCACGGCCCGGTGTGCCAGAGCGCCCGGCAGATCGTGCAGCTCAGCTTCGCGCCGCTGGCCCACGACGAGAGGCCCAGCCTCTCCGACTCCGTCTTCACCGTCACCGGGGACTCGGACGCCACCCGGGCGCCGTCCAGCGAGCGGCTGAGCAGCGGCTCCGACGACACGCCGCCGCGGGGGCGGCACTACACGCAGCTGGGCAGCAGCTGGTACAGCAGCCCCTCCTTCTCCCTGCCCAGGTGAGCCCACCGACGGGCAG
This sequence comes from Blennius ocellaris, assembly GCF_963422515.1. Classification (NCBI taxonomy): domain Eukaryota; kingdom Metazoa; phylum Chordata; class Actinopteri; order Blenniiformes; family Blenniidae; genus Blennius; species Blennius ocellaris. The sequence continues at coordinate 2,369,418 of NC_137670.1, forward strand.
GTTTCCAGGGATAAGGTGTAATACTGCCGGCGGCCTGTGGGGGCAGTGTTTAATATCTCTGAAATCCTGTGCGTTAGACCAGCGCTCTGCAACCTGTATGACTAAAAACAGCCATTTTCGCAGTTTTCCACCACATAAAATTGGTCCGGAGCCAATTTATTTACAAAACATGTAAACATAAATGTAAACTTGATCAACAAACAAACAATTCATAAAGTATTTTAGGAAAAATGTTGCTATTTTTTGAGATTATTCCTTTTTTTCTTCGTGGATTTTCTCATTTTAGACACTTAAGCTATTTAACTATTTATAGCCGCTGTGTTTATTATTCTTTTTCTTCCTCTTTTTTTCCTTCAATTTTCCCCACTTTCCTTCTTTTCCTGATTTAAAAACAAAAACAAAACAAACTACTAATTTTACTCATTTTGTTTTTAACTTTTCTACAATTTTTTTTACATTTATTCAAATTTTTATATTTTATCGAAAAAAAATAGAAAATAAATTGGTAATTCCAGCACTTCCATCTGTTTAGAGCGGAGCAGCGGGGAAGGAAAAAAAACGTGAAATAAATTGTTTATAAAAAACTTCCTCCAGAGCCGCAGGTTGCAGACCCCTGGTCTATGGTGTAATACTGCTGGTGGCCTGTGGGGGGCAGTGTTTCATACCTCTGAAATCCTGTATGTTAGACCAGCGCTCTGCAACCTGTATGACTAAAAACAGCCATTTTCGCAGTTTTCCACCACATAAAATTGGTCCAGAGCCACAAAACATGTAAATATAAATGTAAACTTGCTCAACAAACAAACAATTTGTAAAGTATTTTAGGTAAAATTTTGCTATTTTATTACATTTTTTGAGATTATTCCTTGTTTTCTTTGGGATTTGCTCGTTTTAGATACTTAAGCTATTTAGCTAGTCATAGCCGCTGTGTTCATTATTCTTTTTCTTCCTCTTTTTTTTGCCTTCAATTTTTGCCCTACTTTCCTTATTTTCCTGATTTAAAAACAAAAACAAAACTACTACTAATTCTAATCATTTTGTTTTTAACTTTTCTGCAATTTATTTTTTATTTATTAAATTTTTTTTAAATAAATGGTTAATTCCAGCACTTCCATCTATTTAGAGCGGGGAAGAAATAAAACGTGAAATAAAAACGCGAGAAAAGTGTTTATAAATCATTTTCTCAAAATTTCCTCCAGAGGTTGCAGACCCCTGGTCTAAGGTGTAATGCTGCTGATGACCTGTGGGGGCAGTGTTTCATACCTCTGAAATCCAGTACGTTGGATAGAAAGCGAAAAAAGCTTTCAGTGAAACTAAATAATCACCGGAAATCCTTCATTCATTACAATTTTAGTCAATTTGTCTGAAAATAATACCTTGAAAAAGAAAAAAACACAGTCACTTACATTGAGAAGTAAAACACCAAGAGGTGAGTGTGACCCTGCAGAGCTGCAATAAAACCTGCTTCTGCCTCAAAAAAGGACTTTTTTTTTTTTTTACAACCTGCTGCAGCGTCAAGGTGCCTCGGATTCTGCTGAGTGGCATCCGCAGTCCGGTTCAACCCAACTTTATTGGTAGGGCCTCAAATACGACACAGTCCGATTCTGAAGCACAACAACAAACAAGAAGGATGAAAGTGGGAAAACTCGTATTAAAACCTAAAGGACGGCGAGTCAGAACATAAGACCGTCGACGACGGTTTTATCGTAAATACACTGAAATGAAATGTAACCAGTCAGCTGCTCTTTTGCTCCATTCCAGTTTGATTCTGCAGGCAAATGAAGAAATAGTTCACAAGCTGGTAGTTCAGCATTAATGCAGCTTTGATGTCGGCTCCTCCAGAGGTCGCGACCTCTCAGAGGTCACGACCTCATTAATGGACTGTCGTTGGACTCCAGATGAATCTCGTCTGCGTCGCTGCAGTGAGAAGTGAAGGTCGCCCGGAGGGGTGTGTGTGTGTGCGTGTGTGTGTGCGTGTGTGCGTGTGTGCGTGTGTGTGTGTGTGTGTGTAGGTATGTTTTGCAGAAGCAGATGGCTGCTGCAGCAGCAGGGGAACCACCTTGACACTTGGCGTCCCGGAGACACTTTTTTTCTTTGTCTCTAATCTGCATTTCAATTATTGTTGCTCCCCTCCACCTCCCCTCCACCTCTCCTCCACCTCGCCGTCGACGCTGCGTCGCAGCTCCCGTCTGTTGCTCCTGTCAGTCGCTGTGATCGAGGAGGGAAAGCGCTGATGCGGGTGTGTGTGTGTGTGTGTGTGTGTCAGTGACTTTGTGAACGTCACCTTAACTTAACGTGACGGCACTGCAGAGGGCGAGCAGCTGCAGGGCGCTGCTTCGGCCACTAGATGGCAGTAGAGGACAGGGAGCCTCAGCGCAGAGCTCCAGGTGTGTGTGCGTGTTTGTGTGTGTGCGTGTTTGTGTGTGTGCGTGTGTGTATGTACGTGTGTGTGTGTGTGTGTGTGTGTGATTGTGTGTGGGTGCAACATAAAAAGGAATCCCATGTTGACTTTTAGCTGAATCATGTCACAAACAAACCTTGTTGTGAACGTAAACAGCTAAAAAAATAAAACTTATAAAACGCTGTCTGCGCTGCACTGATCTCCTGGAGCCGGAGCTGCAGAAGAAAACCTCCTCGGGGCTCGTTCATAAAAGTTGGAATTCCACCCCCCCTCGCCCTTCCACCCCCCCCCCCCCTCCTCCTCTTCCCTCTCCCCTTTCAGACACTGTGAACGTCAGACAGAGGCTCATTGTGCAGAGCTGCTCAGCAGAATGAGCGCCTGGATGCCGTTAAACCAGAGTGTGACACTGGGAATTCTCTCAGGACCTCCGGCATTGTGCCGGCGGTGCATGAGCCGGCTGCTGCCAGGGGGGGCGGAGCCTGGTGGGGGGGGGGGGCAGGCGGAGTCACAGGCCTCGGGCCCGGCCGTGGCCGCCGGACGCCTCCGGGCAGCATAAACACCTGCCGTCACCAGAAACAAGGTGGACGACAGTTTGACAACGCGGAGAACAATGAACGCTCTGGAGAGGGTGTGAAATCAGAGAGAGAGAGAGAGAGAGAGAGAGAGGGAGGAATGAATGGAGGAGGGGGGAGGAGGGGGGGAGGCGGTTTTTTAGGAAAGACACGAGCCAAGTCTCATGCCAAAGCTTCCAATCCAAGGTCAGCGGGGGACGGTGAGAGTTTACACAGTGGGACGGGGAGGGAAGAAGAGAGGGAGGAGGGAAAAGAGGAGGGAGGAACGACGGCAAACAGACTGGAAAGATAGAGAGAAGAGAGGAGAGGAGAGGAGAGGAGAGGCGGGACAAACGGCTCATCTACTTTTAGGGGGGAGGACGGGGGAGGACGGAGGAGGGGATCAGGGATCAGATGACAGTAAACAGAGCGAGGAGAGAAAGTGGAGGGAAAAGAGTGAAACAGGGTCCATGAAGCCTCAGACGGCGAGCCGAGCGGAGCAGCGGTCGGTGGAGGTGGAGGAGGAGGTGGAGGTGGAGGTGGGGGTGGAGGTGGGGGCCATGCGTTCAGGTTACAAGGCCAGGGGGAGGAGGGGAGGCGGGGGAGGGCGGCGGCGGGGCGGCGGTGCTCAGGTGATGAGCAACCCGTCGGTTTTCTGTTGTCACGTCTCGCCTGCGGCTCAGGATGACAGGGGTCTGACTCACAGGAGGCCTTACCTCAGGTACGTCCTCCTGAATCCGTCTCACCTGGCTGTCTCACCTGTCTGTCTCACCTGGCTGTCTCGCCTGGCTGTCTCACCTGGTTGTCTCACCTGTTGCCATCACCTGTGGATCTCCCCTGTCTGTCTCACTTGTTTGTCTCACCTGTCTCTCACCTGTTGTTTTCTTCTGTCACCCTCGCCTGTCTGTTTCACCTGTCTGTCTCACCTGTCTGTCTCACCTGTGGATCTCACCTGGCTGTCTCACCTGTTGCCATCACCTGTGGATCTCCCCTGTCTGTCTCACCTGTTGTTTTCTTCTGTCTACCTCACCTGTCTGTCTCACCTGTCTCACCTCTTGTTTTCCCCTGTCTGTCTCACCTGTCTGTCTCACCTGTCTGTCTCACCTGTCTGTCTCATCTGTCTGTCTCATCTGTCTACCTCACCTGTCTGTCTCATCTGTCTGTCTCACCTGTTGTTCTCCCCTGTCTACCTCACCTGTCTGTCTCACCTGTGGATCTCACCTGTCTCACCTCTTGTTTTCCCCTGTTTGTCTCACATGTCAGTGAATGTAAACATAAGGTTTGAGGAGCAGTTCCAACTTCCTGCGTTTGTTCTCAGTAGTTTGTTCTCAGTAGTTTGTTCTCAGTAGTTTGTTCTCAGCAGTTCGTCACATTCACACATTCAGACGTTCACCGTGACGGTTGCCGTACAAATTCTCTTTGGAGTTTGGCCCAAGGGCACAAAAACAGAAGAGGAAGATGTAAATTGAAACCGTTGGACCTTTGCATTGTGAGACATCCTGCTGATCCTGATCCTGATCCTGATCCTGATCCTGATCCTGATCCGGATCCTGATCCTGAGGTCGTTCAGGAATCGTCTGATTGAAGTGAGACGACTCTGGGGTTGTTTTGCGCGGCATCGTCCCTGAAGTTTTACTTTTAGTTTGTTTTTCCTGACGTCTCCCTCCATGACTCTGGAGGCTTCACCCCTACCACTTGACCATCTGACCGTCTGACCATCTGACCATCTGACCGTCTTACCGACTGACCGTTTGGCGCTTTAGTGAAGCTGGGAAGCGTCGTTGCTCATCAACGATCAGCCAGAACATTATGACTGTTGGTTCGTCAGCAGGTGTCGCCTTCGGTTCTTCTGTGACCTCCTGGACTCGTTGTGCTGCAGAGTGAAGCTCTGGGACTTTGTGTCTTCTCTTATTTTGAAATCCAGCCGAGCGCCGGCCTCCTTCACAGAGTCTCTCTCTCTTGTTGGTTCCAGAATGTTCTGACGGCGCGTCGGAAACTAAAGTGTCCAGCGAGGAGAATCTGGAGAGAACGAACCTGGAAACCTCCTTCCTCTCCTCTATTCTCTCCTCCTCTATCGCTCAGAAGTTTAAGATGTGACTTTCAGACATAAAAACTAATTACTCATTTAAAAGGATTTGCTCTGAACTGGATCAAGACTTGAAAAACTTTAATGATGGTGAAGACTTCTGTCCTCCAGACCTGCTGACCTCTGGTTCTGGTTCTGGTTCTGGTCTCTCAGCAGGGACAAGGCTCGCCTGGCCACCGACTCGGAGCTGGACCAGGACCTCAGCGAGCGCCTGGGTCTGGGCAGCAGCGACACCCTGACCAACGGCAGCCGCCGCGCCGACGTGGCGGCCGCCAAGCGCCTAGCCAAACGCCTCTTCAACCTGGACGGCTTCAGGAAGTCCGACGTGGCGAGACACCTCAGCAAGAAGTGAGTCCTGACTGCCGGCTCACGTTATCGCTCGGCGTTCTCGCTAGGACCGCCATGAGCCTTAACCCATTAGGACCACCATTAGCATTTACACGTTAGGACCCCCATTAGCATGAACATCTTAGTACTGCAATTAGCATGAACATATTAGGACCGCCATTAGCATTAAGACGTTAGGACCGCCAATAGCATTTACACTTTAGGACTGCCATGAGCATTAATGCATTAGGACTGCCATTAGCACAAACACGTTAGAGCTGCCATTAGCATTAACATGTTAGGACCACCATTAGCATTAACACGTTAGAGCTGCCATTAGAATTTACACTCTAGGACCGTCGTGAGCATTAATGGATTAGGACCGCCATTAGCATAAACACGTTAGGATCTCCATTAGCATAAACACGTTAGGACCGCCATTAGCATGAACATGTTAGGACCACCATTAGCATTAACACGTTAGGACCACCATTAGTGTTAACACGTTAGGACCACCATTAGCATTAACACATTAGGACCGCCATTAGCATGAACACTCTTTATCTTCAAGATGGATCCAGTTCCGCGTTGTGAAAAGATTACGTGAACGAACAGCCACAGTGTCTAACCGATACAAGCTAATGCTAATGACGCGTTCCTTTGCCAAAGAAACAGCAACCGTGCTGCTCTTTAGCAGCTTTAGCGAATGCGAATGCTAAAGCTAACAGAGGATGAGAGCAGTTCTGACGCTATGAAACGGTTCCATTCACAATAAAAGTAATAGAATCTCAGTAACTGAATGAAAGATTTCTATACGTGAAATAGTTACATGTTGCTGCCGAATAACAAAGGAATCGTCACGTTGTGAGTCGTTTGCTTGTGTATAGCGAGACGTTTCGTTTCTGGGCTTTGATCTTTAAGAGCTGGATTACATTTAGTCCGTGGTACTTCTTGACGTTCATCCGTCAGCCGCTCAGCTGATGAGAAAGAATCTGGGATGAAAGTTTTCCTCGCCTCCTGACAGATGCATCCTGGGAAATCTCCCACTTTTCTTCTTCTTCTTCTTCTTCATTTCCCGACACCTCCTCCCTCACCCTGTTTCATGTCTGTTTGTCTGCAGCAACGACTTCAGCCGCATGGTGGCGGAGGAGTACCTCAGCTTCTTTAACTTCTCCGGCCTCGCTCTCGACCAGGCCCTCCGGTGAGGAAAACACTTCTACCTCTTTCACTTCTATTATCCTGAAAATCACCGAGTGGTTTCAGAGATTAACTGTGTCTTCAGGAGGATTCTTTCTTCTTTTTCTGTTATTGTTGCTGTTTTGAGGCCTTCTTTATGTCGTTCATGCGTTTTAATGGATTTTATATTTGTGAACAGCGCCCTCTGCAGACCATTCAAAAACTCTTATATTTCAACTCATTTTCCAGATTTGTTGAAACTCCAGAAGCTTCATCGTTACAAAATGTTGATTCTATTACTAATATCTAGCAGCAGCAGACGTGCATTTTAATGAATGGAGGATTAACAGGCGCCTGCAAGAAATATTAAAAGTGCAAAGTGCTTGGTACGGCACTGAGAAGGAAAAGAAAAGGTGAATACAAGAAAAAGACGTGCGGGAAAACATAAAAAAATTTAATTAAGAGGGTTTGTTGAATAGAGTTTTAAATATGTTTAAAATGACCAGTAAACAACATAAAATAATAAAATCACAAAAATATGTAAGTGATTAATAAAAATGGATAAAACTATATTTAAATATATAATATATATAAAAAATAGATCAAAAGTAGTCACAGGCAGACGAGTAAAGATACAAGTAGTAAAAGTAAATGTGCTGATTGAACAATTTTCTTTTATTAGTTGTGATAAAAGTGGAAAAGGGGAGAGTTTAAATTAAAAACATTTTTTTTTAAAAGCAACAATTACTGAAAAATTCTGTGAATTTTACAATAAAACAAACACAAAGCTCTTTTTCTTAAAAATAAAAATACAAACTTCAGCAATTAACTTTCAGACCATGTTGAGCGTTTCCGGTGAGTTTGGTGAACGCAGTCAACAGATGTCCTTTAATCTGATTAAATTTTAATATTCAACAGCAGGTTTACACAGCGCCGCTTTACTTTTTAAACCCTTTAATCTATTTGAAATGTTTTGTCCTCTGCTGAACCCTTTAATTTTTCTTTTTTTTTTTTTACACAGGAGAAAAGTCATTATAACCTCTTTAAACTAATTTAATTGCAGCAGTAAACTTCTAAATAAACAAATAAGTTTATTAAATGAGTAGATATAGTCGGTGAAGATGAAAGGGATTATTTTTTGTGTCTGTTTCTGCTTTCATCACTGTGGAGGGAAGCTGGGTTTTTTTTTTTTTATATATATTCTCCTTGTGGTGAAATAATAAAGCACAAGCGGAGATGTACAGACCAAAGCAGGGGAACATTCATACATTCATTGATACACTGAAGTGGAAGTAAAAACTGGAGCCGAATCCAAAACTCGGTCTTAAATAAATGCACTTTGATCTTTTCCCTGATGAAAGCGTGAACCTGTGCGTTGCAGGACGTTCCTCCGGCAGTTCGCCCTGGTGGGGGAGACGCAGGAGAGGGAGCGAGTGCTGTCGCACTTCTCCAGACGTTACCTGGACTGCAACCCCAAAGCCGTCCCCACCGAGGGTGAGGCCACGGCCTTCCTGCCGTCCCGCCAAAATAAAACACGCACTGTTGCCTGCGCAGTTCATGATTTAATGGCATTCTTAGAATCTGTTGGATTATTTTCGATCGGATGTGTGCAGTGACAGTTAATGTCCACCTCATCTTGTTTTAACCCAGTCGGTCACAGGGGGGCGCTAAAGAGCTTCGGGGGGGGGGGGGGGGGGTCGATAATCTGCTTCTTTCTCCCAGCAGGGAAGAAATCAGGACTAAAATGATTAACTTTCAGTGTAAAGCTATGAGTTATTTCAATTAAAACACATTTAACGGCTGAATTTGTTTCAAGTGTAAAGGAGAGAAAAGAAGAAGTAGTTTAATGTGATTTGATTCCACAGTAAGAGGTGATGTTTTTGTTCCGTAGACGCCGTTCACACGCTCACCTGCGCCCTCATGCTGCTGAACACGGACCTGCACGGCCAGGTGAGTGAAGCTCAAACTCGTCATTCCAATACGAAAGGAACGTTTATATATTCCAACACTCATGATTCATAGTTTTAAAGGACAATAAATATGGAAAACCTTAATCAGAGTAAAATAAAACAAACATGCTATTTTATAAGTTTGGATGAAATTTTAGATCGTCTAAATTAAGTTTTTGAATGGATTATAAAGTCGTACATGAAGAAGAGCTGCTGTCTCTCTACACTCGCCTTCTGTTAGCCACACCTCCACCCTGTTAGCCACTCGCCTCATGTTAGCCACACCCCTCCTGTTGGCCACACCTCCTCCTGTCAGCCACTCCCCTCATTGTAACCACACCCCCTCCTGTTAGCCACACCCCCTCCAAGGATCAGTTAGAGGATCCACGTTTAGATATTTTTAAAGGTAGAAACAGTGAAATATGTGCGATTCCTTAGTTTTCCAACCACTTTGCTTCATATTTAATTGAATAATTGTCATGTGATCATGTGGCTTCATACTTTAAAGTGTGAAAATGTTCAATTTACACATTTTCATCAGTGGTTTAACTGTTAATTACACTTTCACACCAGCAGTGAATCAAGAATATTGCGAAGATAAAAGACAAAACGTCTTTTAAACTGAACGACGGAGTGAAAAACTGCAGTTTACATCAAACAGATGAATGAGTGAAAGGATCTGATTTTTTTGCTTTTGTATGAAATAATGTGAAATTCTCATGTTTGACTCCAGAACATCGGGAAGAGGATGTCGTGTTCGCAGTTCATCGGGAACCTGGAGGGACTGAATGAGGGCCAGGACTTTCCTAAAGACCAGCTCAAAGTAAGACACACACACACTCACACACACACACACACACACACACACACACACACACACACACACACACACACACACACACACACACACACACACACACACACACACACACACACACACACACACACACACAGCCCGGTGATGTTCTGCGAGAACTGGGTCGGTGCAGGTTCTCCACTGCAGCTCATGACGTTGCTGTTGATGTTTATTATTATGTCAACATGTTGTTTCTTTGTAACCATGAGCGAGCAAAGACATGTCCTGATGTCGTGTCCCGCCGTAGTGACGGGGATGTGTCCCGAGATCATGTCCAGAAGTCGTGTCCGGCCGTAGCGAGAGTGAGGACATGTCCCGAGGTTGTGTCCCGCTATAGTGAGAGCGAGGTCGTGTCCAGAAGTCGTGTCCAGAAGTCGTGTCCCGCTGTAGCGAGAGCGAGGACATGTCCCGAGGTCGTGTTCCCATGTAGCGAGAGCGAGGACATGTCCCGAGGTCGTGTCCCGCCGTAGCGAGAGCGAGGTTGTGTCCCGAGGTCGTGTCCCGCCGTAGCAACGAGGTCGTGTCCCACTGTAAGGGCGAGGACATGACCCGAGGTCGTGTTCCCATGTAGCGAGAGCAAGGACATGTCCCGAGGTCGTGTCCCGCCGTAGCGAGAGCGAGGTTGTGTCCCGAGGTCGTGTCCCGCCGTAGCAACGAGGTCGTGTCCCACTGTAAGGGCGAGGACGTGTCCCGAGGTCATGTCTCGCTGTAGCAACAAGGTCGTGTCCTGCAGTAGCGAGAGCGAGGACATGTCGCAAGGTCATGTCCCGCCGTAGTGAGAGCGAGGTCGTGTCCTGAAGTCGTGTCCAGAAGTCGTGTCCAGAAGTCGTGTCCCGCTGTAGCGAGAGCGAGGACATGTCCCGATGTCGTGTCCCGCTGTAGCGAGAGCGAGGACATGTCCCGAGGTCGTGTTCCCATGTAGCGAGAGCGAGGACATGTCCTGAGGTCGTGTCCCGATGTAGCGAGAGCGAGGACATGTCCCGAGGTCGTGTCCCGCTGTAGCGAGAGCGAGGTCGTGTCCCGAAGTCGTGTCTCGAGGTTGTGTCCCGCCGTAGCGACGAGGTCGTGTCCCGAGGTTGTGTCCCACCGTAGCGAGAGCGAGGACATGTCCCGAGGTTGTGTCCCACCGTAGCGAGAGCGAGGACATGTCCCGAGGTCGTGTCCCGCCGTAGAGATGGGGACGAGTCCAGAAATGAAAAGCGGCTCTGGGTATCGGGGTCAGATGGTATCGGGACGGCCGCGAGCGAAGACGGAGACAAAAGCAGTCGTACATTAGCGGCTTCAGTTCTGCTCGTATAAATCCTGGATTTTCTCTCTTTAATCGAGCCTCGACTTTCCAGCAGATCCTTTGTTCTTCGTCTTTCTCCTCCTGCTGCCTGGAGCCCAACTCTCTCTCTCTCTCTCTCTCTCTCTCTCTCTCTCTCGCTCTCTCTCTCTCTCTCTCTCTCTCTCCTCTCATCCTCGGACTCCACTTGTTCTTTATCTTTGCTCTTGTTTGACTTCGCTGCAGTTTAATCACCTTTATCTCCTCTCGTTCACCTTCACACAGCTCTGAGCCTGTCCTCTCCTGTCCTCTCCTGTCCTCTCCACCTCTCCTGTCCTCTCCACCTCTCTTGTCTTCTCCTGTCCTCTCCTGTCCTCTCCACCTCTCCTGTCCTCTCCTGTCTTCTCCACCTCTCCTGTCCTCTCCTGCCTTCTCCACCTCTCCTGTCCTCTCCTGTCCTCTCCACCTCTCCTGTCTTCTCATGTCCTCTCTAGTCGTCTCCTGTCCTCTCCACTTCTTCTGTCCTCTCCTCTCCTGTCCTCTCCTCTCTAGTCCTGTCCTGTCCACTTCTTCTGTCTTCTCCATCTTTTCTGTCCTCTCCTCTCCTCTCCTCTCCTCTCCTCTTCTGTCCTGTCCTGTCCATGTCTCCTGTCCTGTCCTCAGTTCTTCATCCTGAACTGAAACAACAGAATGAGACAGAATCTTCCTCCAGCAGCAGATCAGACTCGTGATCCGTCTCTTAAAATCTGCCTGATTCCTGAATTCAGATTCATTTGATCACAAAACTGTCTCATTTTCAATTCGGTCAGAATTCTGTCCTTTTCCCTCCGTCTGTCTTCACGATGGACCGACTGGACCAAGATCCCGTCCCTCTTCTGACTCGTCCTTCACGAGTCCGGAGCCATAAACCTCCTCCTCCTTCACTTCATCCCCCACAGCCTCCAGCTGCTGTCCCTCCTCCTCTTTCACCGCTATCACTCCATCATTTCCTGCAATGAAACCACCTCCTTCTCCTCTCCTCCTCCACCTGCTCCGTCCATCCGTCCCTCATTTCCTCCGCTCACATTCTGACTTCTCCATTTCCCCTCTGGTGTCTGTAGGAGCAGTAATATACGCCAGACCTCCTCCTCTCCTCTCCCCCCTTTCTCCCCCGTCTCTCACGAGTTCGTTTAAAAGAATAAAAAGAAAGGATCTGAAACGAATCAAACTAAATTTTGAAAATTTTAAAATTTAAAAAATCAGGATTTGGCAAAATAAACAAACTCAAAATAAAAATCTTTTTACGTTTTGTCAGCAAAGCATCAAATCTGAGTTTTTTTTAAACTGCTTACTTCCTCCCTCCATCCCTCCATCCCTCCATCACTCCTCAATCCGTCTCTCCCTCCTTCTCTCTCTCCTCCTCTCTGTCCTTCCATCCATCTCTTGCTCGCTCCCTATCTCACTCCTTTATTCATCCCTCCCTCACTCTATCCATCCATCTGTTCCCACTCCTTTCTCCCCCCTCCCTCGCTCCCCTCCCTCACTCCCCCATCCATCCATCCATCCATCCATCCATCCATCCATCCATCCATCCCTACTTCCTCCTTCATCATCCAGCTCACTCCCTCCATTTTTCATTCCTCCCTCTTCCCTCCCTTTTTCCATTCCTCGCTCGTGCCCTCCCTCCATCTCTCCTCCATCCATTCCTTCCATCCCATCCCTCCTCGCTCCCCCATCCATCCATCCATCCCTACTTCCTCCCTTCATCCATCCCTCACTCCCTCCCTTTTTCCATTCCTCCCTCACTCCCTCCCTCTTCCCTCCCTTTTTCCATTCCTCCCTCGTGCTCTCCCTTCATCTCTACTCCATCCATTCTTTCCATCCATCCTTCCCTCCTCTCTCGCTCCCTCACTCCTTCCATCCATCCAACCATCCATCCCTACTTCCTCCCTTCATCATCCCTCGCTCCCCTCCCTCCTCCCTCAGGTTGACTGCAGCCCCTCTTCCCTCCTTTCTTTCTTTTCAGTCTTTATCTTCCACAGTAACTGAGTTTCTGCTCTCACTGCTTTATTGCCCGTCCCCTCCCTCTCCTTCTCTCTCTCTCTCTCTCGCTCTCGCTCTCTCTCTCTCTCTTTCCTCACCAGTTCATGGTGGTTGATTAAAACCTCATCATATGTTTTCTTCATTACCGCCACAATGGAGGCAGAATGAATCTCCTGAACTGAGAAACTCAGATCTTTTCAGAAACGCTGAAGCGTTTTTTTTTGTTGTTTTTTTTTATCGTCGTCAGTTCTTGCTTGTAAAGGTTGAAGGGAAATTTGCGGCAGCTCGACGTGCTGAACGGGGATGGTTGGTCACATGGTCGGT